>NC_092720.1:124665294-124885601 GCF_047496885.1 Scyliorhinus torazame | reverse complement strand
AGAGTGAGGAGCAGGTCAGACGTGAGGAGCAGGTCAGAGTGAGGAGAGGTCAGAGTGAGGAGCAGGTCAGAGTGAGGAGCAGGTCAGAGTGAGGAGCAGGTCAGAGTGAGGAGCAGGTCAGAGTGAGGAGGTCAGAGTGAGGAGCAGGTCAGAGTGAGGAGCAGGTCAGAGTGAGGAGGTCAGAGTGACGGCAGCAGGTCAGAGTGAGGAGAGGTCAGAGTGAGGAGGTCAGAGTGAGGAGAGGTCAGAGTGAGGAGCAGGTCAGAGTGTGAGCAGGTCAGAGTGAGAGGGTCAGAGTGAGAGCAGGTCAGAGTGAGTCGAGAGAGGTCAGAGTGAGGAGGTCAGAGTGAGGAGGTCAGAGTGAGGAGCAGGTCAGAGTGAGGAGCAGGTCAGAGTGAGGAGGTCAGAGTGAGGAGGTCAGGAGTCAGAGTGAGGAGCAGGTCAGAGTGTGGAGCAGTTCAGAGTGAGGAGCAGGTCAGAGTGAGGAGGTCAGAGTGAGGAGCAGGTCAGAGTGAGGAGGTCAGAGTGAGGAGCAGGTCAGAGTGAGGAGCAGGTCAGAGTGAGGAGCAGGTCAGAGTGAGGAGGTCAGAGTGAGGAGCAGGTCAGAGTGAGGAGAGGTCCAGAGTGAGGAGGTCAGAGTGAGGAGGTCAGAGTGAGGAGCAGGTCAGAGTGTGGAGCAGGTCAGAGTGAGGAGCAGGTCAGAGTGAGGAGGTCAGAGTGAGGAGCAGGTCAGAGTGAGGAGCAGGTCAGAGTGAGGAGGTCAGAGTGAGGAGGTCAGAGTGAGGAGCAGGTCAGAGTGAGGAGCAGGTCAGAGTGAGGAGGTCAGAGTGTGGAGTCAGAGTGAGAGGTCAGAGTGAGGAGCAGGTCAGAGTGAGGAGCAGGTCAGAGTGAGGAGCAGGTCAGAGTGAGGAGGTCAGAGTGAGGAGCAGGTCAGAGTGAGGAGGTCAGAGTGAGGAGCAGGTCAGAGTGAGGAGCAGGTCAGAGTGAGGAGGTCAGAGTGAGGAGGTCAGAGTGAGGAGCAGGTCAGAGTGAGGAGGTCAGAGTGAGGAGCAGGTCAGAGATGAGGTCAGAGTGAGGAGGTCAGAGTGAGGACGGTCAGAGTGAGGAGCAGGTCAGAGTGAGGAGCAGGTCAGAGTGAGGAGGTCAGAGTGAGGAGCAGGTCAGAGTGAGGAGGTCAGAGTGAGAGCAGGTCAGAGTGAGGAGCAGGTCAGAGTGAGTAGCAGGTCAGAGTGAGGAGCAGGTCAGAGTGAGGAGAGGTCAGAGTGAGGAGGGTCAGAGTGAGGAGCAGGTCAGAGTGAGGAGGTCAGAGTGAGGAGCAGGTCAGAGTGAGGAGCAGGTCAGAGTGAGGAGGTCAGAGTGAGGAGCAGGTCAGAGTGAGGAGCAGGTCAGAGTGAGGAGCAGGTCAGAGTGAGGAGGTCAGAGTGAGGAGGTCAGAGTGAGGAGGTCAGAGTGAGGAGCAGGTCAGAGTGAGGAGCAGGTCAGAGTGAGGAGAGGTCAGAGTGAGGAGCAGGTCAGAGTGAGGAGGTCAGAGTGAGGAGCAGGTCAGAGTGAGGAGCAGGTCAGAGTGAGGAGGTCAGAGTGAGGAGCAGGTCAGAGTGAGGAGGTCAGAGTGTGAGCAGGTCAGAGTGAGGAGGTCAGAGTGAGGAGCAGGTCAGAGTGAGGAGGTCAGAGTGAGGAGCAGGTCAGGAGTGAGGAGGTCAGAGTGTGGAGCAGGTCAGAGTGAGGAGGTCAGAGTGAGGAGCAGGTCAGAGTGAGGAGCAGGTCAGAGTGAGGAGGTCAGAGTGAGGAGCAGGTCAGAGTGAGGAGGTCAGAGTGAGGAGCAGGTCAGAGTGAGGAGGTCAGAGTGAGGAGCAGGTCAGAGTGAGGAGGTCAGAGTGAGGAGCAGGTCAGAGTGAGGAGGAGGTCAGAGTGAGGAGCAGGTCAGAGTGAGGGAGGTCAGAGTGAGGAGCAGGTCAGAGTGAGGAGGCTCAGAGTGAGAGCAGGTCAGAGTGAGGAGCAGGTCAGAGTGAGGAGCGTCAGAGTGAGGAGCAGGTCAGAGTGAGGAGGTCAGAGTGAGGAGGTCAGAGTGAGGAGCAGGTCAGAGTGAGGAGCAGGTCAGAGTGAGGAGCAGGTCAGAGTGAGGAGGTCAGAGTGAGGAGGTCAGAGTGAGGAGCAGGTCAGAGTGAGGAGAGGTCAGAGTGAGGAGCAGGTCAGAGTGAGGAGGTCAGAGTGAGGAGGAGGTCAGAGTGAGGAGCAGGTCAGAGTGAGGAGGTCAGAGTGAGGAGCAGGTCAGAGTGAGGAGCAGGTCAGAGTGAGGAGGTCAGAGTGAGGAGCAGGTCAGAGTGAGGAGGTCAGAGTGAGCAGGTCAGAGTGAGGAGGTCAGAGTGAGGAGCAGGTCAGAGTGTGGAGCAGGTCAGAGTGAGGAGGGTCAGAGTGAGGAGCAGGTCAGAGTGAGGAGCAGGTCAGAGTGAGGAGGTCAGAGTGAGGAGCAGGTCAGAGTGAGGAGGTCAGAGTGAGGAGCAGGTCAGAGTGAGGAGGTCAGAGTGTGGAGCAGGTCAGAGTGAGGAGGTCAGAGTGAGGAGCAGGTCAGAGTGAGGAGGTCAGAGTGAGAGAGCAGGTCAGAGTGAGGAGCAGGTCAGAGTGAGGAGCAGGTCAGAGTGAGGAGCAGGTCAGAGTGAGGAGGTCAGAGTGAGGAGCAGGTCAGAGTGAGGAGCAGGTCAGAGTGAGGAGGTCAGAGTGAGGAGGTCAGAGTGAGGAGCAGGTCAGAGTGAGGAGGTCAGAGTGAGGAGCAGGTCAGAGTGAGGAGCAGGTCAGAGTGAGGAGGTCAGAGTGAGGAGCAGGTCAGAGTGAGGAGCAGGTCAGAGTGAGGAGCAGGTCAGAGTGAGGAGCAGGTCAGAGTGAGGAGCAGGTCAGAGTGAGGAGGTCAGAGTGAGGAGCAGGTCAGAGTGAGGAGCAGTCAGAGTGAGGAGGTCAGAGTGAGGAGCAGGTCAGAGTGAGGAGGTCAGAGTGAGGAGCAGGTCAGAGTGAGGAGCAGGTCAGAGTGAGGAGGTCAGAGTGAGGAGCAGGTCAGAGTGAGGAGCAGTGTCAGAGTGAGGAGGCAGGTCAGAGTGAGGAGCAGGTCAGAGTGAGGAGCAGGTCAGAGTGAGGAGGTCAGAGTGAGGAGCAGGTCAGAGTGAGGCAGGTCAGAGTGAGGAGGTCAGAGTGAGGAGCAGGTCAGAGTGAGGAGCAGGTCAGAGTGAGGAGGTCAGAGTGAGGAGGTCAGAGTGAGGAGCAGGTCAGAGAGGAGCAGGTCAGAGTGAGGAGGTCAGAGTGAGGAGCAGGTCAGAGTGAGGAGCAGGTCAGAGTGAGGAGAGGTCAGAGTGAGGAGCAGGTCAGAGTGAGGAGGTCAGAGTGAGGAGAGGTCAGAGTGAGGAGCAGGTCAGAGTGAGGAGAGGTCAGAGTGAGGAGCAGGTCAGAGTGAGGAGGTCAGAGTGAGGAGCAGGTCAGAGTGAGGAGGTCAGAGTGAGGAGCAGGTCAGAGTGAGGAGCAGGTCAGAGTGAGGAGGTCAGAGTGAGGAGCAGGTCAGAGTGAGGAGCGTCAGAGTGAGGAGGGTCAGAGTGAGGAGCAGGTCAGAGTGAGGAGGTCAGAGTGAGGAGCAGGTCAGAGTGAGGAGGTCAGAGTGAGGAGCAGGTCAGAGTGAGGAGGTCAGAGTGAGGAGCAGGTCAGAGTGAGAGAGGTCAGAGTGAGGAGCAGGTCAGAGTGAGGAGGTCAGAGTGAGGAGCAGGTCAGAGTGAGGAGCAGGTCAGAGTGAGGAGCAGGTCAGAGTGAGGAGGTCAGAGTGAGGAGCAGGTCAGAGTGAGGAGCAGGTCAGAGTGAGGAGCAGTCAGAGTGAGGAGGTCAGAGTGAGGAGGTCAGAGTGAGGAGCAGGTCAGAGTGAGGAGCAGGTCAGAGTGAGGAGAGGTCAGAGTGAGGAGCAGGTCAGAGTGAGGAGGTCAGAGTGAGGAGCAGGTCAGAGTGAGGAGCAGGTCAGAGTGAGGAGGTCAGAGTGAGGAGGTCAGAGTGAGGAGCAGGTCAGAGTGAGGAGAGGTCAGAGTGAGGAGCAGGTCAGAGTGAGGAGGCAGGTCAGAGTGAGGAGCAGGTCAGAGTGAGGAGCAGGTCAGAGTGAGGGAGGTCAGAGTGAGGAGGTCAGAGTGAGGAGCAGGTCAGAGTGAGGAGCAGGTCAGAGTGAGGAGGTCAGAGTGAGGAGGTCAGAGTGAGGAGCAGGTCAGAGTGAGGAGGTCAGAGTGAGGAGCAGGTCAGAGTGAGGAGCAGGTCAGAGTGAGGAGGCAGGTCAGAGTGAGGAGGTCAGAGTGAGGAGCAGGTCAGAGTGAGGAGGCAGGTCAGAGTGAGGAGAGGTCAGAGTGAGGAGCAGGTCAGAGTGAGGAGCAGGTCAGAGTGAGGAGCAGGTCAGAGTGAGGAGGTCAGAGTGAGGAGCAGGTCAGAGTGAGGAGCAGGTCAGAGTGAGGAGGTCAGAGTGAGGAGCAGGTCAGAGTGAGGAGCAGGTCAGAGTGAGGAGGTCAGAGTGAGGAGCAGGTCAGAGTGAGGAGCAGGTCAGAGTGAGGAGGTCAGAGTGAGGAGCAGGTCAGAGTGAGGAGCAGGTCAGAGTGAGGAGGTCAGAGTGAGGAGCAGGTCAGAGTGAGGAGCAGGTCAGAGTGAGAGCAGGTCAGAGTGAGGAGCAGGTCAGAGTGAGGAGGTCAGAGTGAGGAGCAGGTCAGAGTGAGGAGGGTCAGAGTGAGGAGGCAGGTCAGAGTGAGGAGCAGGTCAGAGTGAGGAGGTCAGAGTGAGGAGAGGTCAGAGTGAGGAGCAGGTCAGAGTGAGGAGGCAGGTCAGAGTGAGGAGCAGGTCAGAGTGAGGAGCGTCAGAGTGAGGAGCAGGTCAGAGTGAGGAGCAGGTCAGAGTGAGGAGCAGGTCAGAGTGAGGAGCAGGTCAGAGTGAGGAGAGGTCAGAGTGAGGAGGTCAGAGTGAGGAGCAGGTCAGAGTGAGGAGCAGGTCAGAGTGAGGAGCAGGTCAGAGTGAGGAGGTCAGAGTGAGGAGGGTCAGAGTGAGGAGCAGGTCAGAGTGAGGAGGTCAGAGTGAGGAGGTCAGAGTGAGGAGCAGGTCAGAGTGAGGAGGTCAGAGTGAGGAGCAGGTCAGAGTGAGGAGCAGGTCAGAGTGAGGAGCAGGTCAGAGTGAGGAGAGGTCAGAGTGAGGAGGTCAGAGTGAGGAGCAGGTCAGAGTGAGGGAGGTCAGAGTGAGGAGCAGGTCAGAGTGAGGAGCAGGTCAGAGTGAGGAGGTCAGAGTGAGGAGCAGGTCAGAGTGAGGAGGTCAGAGTGAGGAGCAGGTCAGAGTGAGGAGCAGGTCAGAGTGAGGAGGTCAGAGTGAGGAGCAGGTCAGAGTGAGGAGCAGGTCAGAGTGAGGAGCAGGTCAGAGTGAGGAGGTCAGAGTGAGGAGCAGGTCAGAGTGAGGAGCAGGTCAGAGTGAGGAAGGTCAGAGTGAGAGGAGGGTCAGAGTGAGGAGCAGGTCAGAGTGAGGAGCAGGTCAGAGTGAGGAGGTCAGAGTGAGGAGCAGGTCAGAGTGAGGAGCAGGTCAGAGTGAGGAGGTCAGAGTGAGGAGGCAGGTCAGAGTGAGGAGCAGGTCAGAGTGAGGAGCAGGTCAGAGTGAGGCAGGTCAGAGTGAGGAGGTCAGAGTGAGGAGAGGTCAGAGTGAGAGGAGCAGGTCAGAGTGAGGAGCAGTCAGAGTGAGGAGGTCAGAGTGAGGAGCAGGTCAGAGTGAGGAGGTCAGAGTGAGGAGGTCAGAGTGAGGAGCAGGTCAGAGTGAGGAGAGGTCAGAGTGTGGAGCAGGTCAGAGTGAGGAGCAGGTCAGAGTGAGGAGCAGGTCAGAGTGAGGAGCAGGTCAGAGTGAGGAGGTCAGAGTGAGGAGCAGGTCAGAGTGAGGAGCAGGTCAGAGTGAGGAGCAGGTCAGAGTGAGGAGCAGGTCAGAGTGAGGAGCAGGTCAGAGTGAGGAGCAGGTCAGAGTGAGGAGCAGGTCAGAGTGAGGAGGTCAGAGTGAGGAGCAGGTCAGAGTGAGCAGGTCAGAGTGAGGAGCAGGTCAGAGTGAGGGAGGTCAGAGTGAGGAGCAGGTCAGAGTGAGGAGCAGGTTCAGAGTGAGGAGCAGGTCAGAGTGAGGAGCAGGTCAGAGTGAGAGCAGGTCAGAGTGAGGAGCAGGTCAGAGTGAGGAGGTCAGAGTGAGGAGCAGGTCAGAGTGTGGAGCAGGTCAGAGTGAGGAGGTCAGAGTGAGGAGCAGGTCAGAGTGAGGAGCAGGTCAGAGTGAGGAGCAGGTCAGAGTGAGGAGGTCAGAGTGAGGAGGTCAGAGTGAGGAGCAGGTCAGAGTGAGGAGCAGGTCAGAGTGAGGAGCAGGTCAGAGTGAGGAGCAGGTCAGAGTGAGGAGGTCAGAGTGAGGAGGTCAGAGTGAGGAGCAGGTCAGAGTGAGGAGAGGTCAGAGTGAGGAGGTCAGAGTGAGGAGCAGGTCAGAGTGAGGAGCAGGTCAGAGTGTGGAGCAGGTCAGAGTGAGGAGAGGTCAGAGTGAGGAGAGGTCAGAGTGAGGAGCAGGTCAGAGTGAGGAGCAGGTCAGAGTGAGGAGCAGGTCAGAGTGAGGAGCAGGTCAGAGTGAGGAGCAGGTCAGAGTGAGGAGCAGGTCAGAGTGAGGAGGTCAGAGTGTGGAGCAGGTCAGAGTGAGGAGCAGGTCAGAGTGAGGGAGGTCAGAGTGAGGAGAGGTCAGAGTGAGGAGGTCAGAGTGAGGAGCAGGTCAGAGTGAGGAGCAGGTCAGAGTGAGGAGCGGTCAGAGTGAGGAGCAGGTCAGAGTGAGGAGAGGTCAGAGTGTGGAGCAGGTCAGAGTGAGGAGCAGGTCAGAGTGAGGAGCAGGTCAGAGTGAGGAGCAGTCAGAGTGAGGAGCAGGTCAGAGTGAGGAGCAGGTCAGAGTGAGGAGCAGGTCAGAGTGAGGAGCAGGTCAGAGTGTGGAGCAGGTCAGAGTGAGGAGGTCAGAGTGAGGAGCAGGTCAGAGTGTGGAGCAGGTCAGAGTGAGGAGGTCAGAGTGAGGAGCAGGTCAGAGTGAGGAGCAGGTCAGAGTGAGGAGGTCAGAGTGAGGAGGTCAGAGTGAGGAGCAGGTCAGAGTGAGGAGCAGGTCAGAGTGAGGAGCAGGTCAGAGTGAGGAGGAGGTCAGAGTGAGGAGCAGGTCAGAGTGAGGAGCAGGTCAGAGTGAGGAGGTCAGAGTGAGGAGGCAGGTCAGAGTGAGGAGCAGGTCAGAGTGAGGAGGGTCAGAGTGAGGAGCAGGTCAGAGTGAGGGCAGGTCAGAGTGAGGAGCAGGTCAGAGTGAGGAGCAGGTCAGAGTGAGGAGGTCAGAGTGTGGAGCAGGTCAGAGTGAGGAGCAGGTCAGAGTGAGGAGGTCAGAGTGAGGAGAGGTCAGAGTGAGGGAGGTCAGAGTGAGGAGCAGGTCAGAGTGAGGAGCAGGTCAGAGTGAGGAGCAGGTCAGAGTGTGGAGCAGGTCAGAGTGAGGAGGTCAGAGTGAGGAGCAGGTCAGAGTGTGGAGCAGGTCAGAGTGGGAGAGGTCAGAGTGAGGAGCAGGTCAGAGTGAGGAGCAGGTCAGAGTGAGGAGCAGGTCAGAGTGAGGAGCAGGTCAGAGTGAGGAGCAGGTCAGAGTGAGGAGGTCAGAGTGAGGAGCAGGTCAGAGTGAGGAGGTCAGAGTGAGGAGCAGGTCAGAGTGTGGAGCAGGTCAGAGTGAGGAGGTCAGAGTGAGGAGGTCAGAGTGAGGAGGTCAGAGTGAGGAGCAGGTCAGAGTGAGGAGCAGGTCAGAGTGAGGAGCAGGTCAGAGTGAGGAGCAGGTCAGAGTGAGGAGCGGTCAGAGTGAGGAGCAGGTCAGAGTGAGGAGAGGTCAGAGTGAGGAGCAGGTCAGAGTGAGGAGCAGGTCAGAGTGAGGAGCAGGTCAGAGTGAGGAGCAGGTCAGAGTGAGGAGGTCAGAGTGAGGAGCAGGTCAGAGTGAGAGAGGTCAGAGTGAGGAGCAGGTCAGAGTGAGGAGAGGTCAGAGTGAGGAGCAGGTCAGAGTGAGGAGCAGGTCAGAGTGAGGAGGTCAGAGTGAGGAGGTCAGAGTGTGGAGGTCAGAGTGAGGAGCAGGTCAGAGTGAGGAGCAGGTCAGAGTGAGGAGGTCAGAGTGAGGAGGTCAGAGTGTGGAGCAGGTCAGAGTGAGAGCAGGTCAGAGTGTGGAGCAGGTCAGAGTGAGGAGCAGGTCAGAGTGAGGAGCAGGTCAGAGTGAGGAGAGGTCAGAGTGAGGAGGTCAGAGTGAGGAGGTCAGAGTGAGGAGCAGGTCAGAGTGAGGAGGAGGTCAGAGTGAGGAGCAGGTCAGAGTGAGGAGGTCAGAGTGAGGAGCAGGGTCAGAGTGAGGAGGTCAGAGTGAGGAGGTCAGAGTGAGGAGCAGGTCAGAGTGAGGAGGTCAGAGTGAGAGCAGGTCAGAGTGAGGAGGTCAGAGTGAGGAGCAGGTCAGAGTGAGGAGAGGTCAGAGTGAGGAGCAGGTCAGAGTGAGGAGCAGGTCAGAGTGAGGCAGGTCAGAGTGAGGAGCAGGTCAGAGTGTGGAGCAGGTCAGAGTGAGGAGGTCAGAGTGAGGAGCAGGTCAGAGTGAGGAGCAGGTCAGAGTGAGGAGGTCAGAGTGAGGAGCAGGTCAGAGTGAGGAGCAGGTCAGAGTGAGGAGAGGTCAGAGTGAGGAGCAGGTCAGAGTGAGGAGCAGGTCAGAGTGAGGAGCAGGTCAGAGTGAGGAGCAGGTCAGAGTGAGAGCAGGTCAGAGTGAGGAGCAGGTCAGAGTGTGGAGCAGGTCAGAGTGAGGGAGGTCAGAGTGAGGAGCAGGTCAGAGTGAGGAGGTCAGAGTGAGGAGGTCAGAGTGAGGAGCAGGTCAGAGTGAGGAGCAGGTCAGAGTGAGGAGCAGGTCAGAGTGAGGAGGTCAGAGTGAGGAGCAGGTCAGAGTGAGGAGCAGGTCAGAGTGTGGAGCAGGTCAGAGTGAGGAGGTCAGAGTGAGGAGCAGGTCAGAGTGAGGAGCAGGTCAGAGTGAGGAGGTCAGAGTGAGGAGCAGGTCAGAGTGTGGAGCAGGTCAGAGTGAGGAGCAGGTCAGAGTGAGGAGCAGGTCAGAGTGGAGGCAGGTCAGAGTGAGGGAGGTCAGAGTGAGGAGCAGGTCAGAGTGTGGAGCAGGTCAGAGTGAGGAGGTCAGAGTGAGGAGCAGGTCAGAGTGTGGAGCAGGTCAGAGTGAGGAGCAGGTCAGAGTGAGGAGCAGGTCAGAGTGAGGAGCAGGTCAGAGTGAGGAGGTCAGAGTGTGGAGCAGGTCAGAGTGAGGAGGCAGGTCAGAGTGAGGAGCAGGTCAGAGTGGAGCAGGTCAGAGTGAGGAGCAGGTCAGAGTGAGGAGGTCAGAGTGAGGAGAGGTCAGAGTGAGGAGCAGGTCAGAGTGAGGAGCAGGTCAGAGTGAGGAGGTCAGAGTGAGGAGCAGGTCAGAGTGAGGAGCAGGTCAGAGTTGAGGAGGTCAGAGTGAGGAGGTCAGAGTGAGGAGCAGGTCAGAGTGAGGAGCAGGTCAGAGTGAGGAGGTCAGAGTGAGGAGCAGGTCAGAGTGAGGAGGTCAGAGTGAGGAGGTCAGAGTGAGGAGCAGGTCAGAGTGAGGAGGGTCAGAGTGAGGAGGTCAGAGTGAGGAGCAGGTCAGAGTGAGGAGCAGGTCAGAGTGTGGAGCAGGTCAGAGTGAGGAGCAGGTCAGAGTGAGGAGCAGGTCAGAGTGAGGAGGTCAGAGTGAGGAGGTCAGAGTGAGGAGGTCAGAGTGAGGAGCAGGTCAGAGTGAGGAGCAGGTCAGAGTGAGGAGCAGGTCAGAGTGAGGAGGTCAGAGTGAGGAGCAGGTCAGAGTGAGGAGGTCAGAGTGAGGAGCAGGTCAGAGTGAGGAGCAGGTCAGAGTGAGGAGCAGGTCAGAGTGAGGAGCAGGTCAGAGTGAGGAGGGTCAGAGTGAGGAGCAGGTCAGAGTGAGGAGGTCAGAGTGAGGAGCAGGTCAGAGTGAGGAGGCAGGTCAGAGTGAGGAGCAGGTCAGAGTGAGGAGCAGGTCAGAGTGAGGAGCAGGTCAGAGTGAGGAGGTCAGAGTGAGGAGGCAGGTCAGAGTGAGGAGCAGGTCAGAGTGAGGAGCAGGTCAGAGTGAGGAGCAGGTCAGAGTGAGGAGCAGGTCAGAGTGAGGAGGTCAGGTCAGAGTGAGGCAGGTCAGAGTGGGAGCAGGTCAGAGTGAGGAGCAGGTCAGAGTGAGGAGCAGTCAGAGTGAGGAGGTCAGAGTGAGGAGCAGGTCAGAGTGAGGAGCAGGTCAGAGTGAGGAGCAGGTCAGAGTGAGGAGCAGGTCAGAGTGAGGAGGTCAGAGTGAGGCAGGTCAGAGTGAGGAGCAGGTCAGAGTGAGGAGCAGGTCAGAGTGAGAGCAGGTCAGAGTGAGGAGGTCAGAGTGAGGAGCAGGTCAGAGTGAGGAGCAGGTCAGAGTGAGGAGCAGTCAGAGTGAGGAGCAGGTCAGAGTGAGGAGCAGGTCAGAGTGAGAGAGGTCAGAGTGAGGAGCAGGTCAGAGTGTGGAGCAGGTCAGAGTGAGGAGGTCAGAGTGAGGAGGGTCAGAGTGAGGAGGTCAGAGTGAGGAGCAGGTCAGAGTGAGGAGCAGGTCAGAGTGAGGAGCAGGTCAGAGTGAGGAGGTCAGAGTGAGGAGCAGGTCAGAGTGAGGAGCAGGTCAGAGTGAGGAGCAGGTCAGAGTGAGGAGCAGGTCAGAGTGAGGAGCAGGTCAGAGTGAGGAGAGGTCAGAGTGAGGAGCAGGTCAGAGTGAGGAGCAGGTCAGAGTGAGGAGCAGGTCAGAGTGTGGAGGCAGGTCAGAGTGAGGAGGTCAGAGTGAGGAGGTCAGAGTGAGGAGCAGGTCAGAGTGAGGAGCAGGTCAGAGTGAGGAGCAGGTCAGAGTGAGGAGGTCAGAGTGAGGAGCAGGTCAGAGTGAGGAGGAGGTCAGAGTGAGGAGCAGGTCAGAGTGAGGAGCAGGTCAGAGTGAGGAGGTCAGAGTGAGGAGCAGGTCAGAGTGAGGAGGTCAGAGTGAGGAGGTCAGAGTGAGGAGCAGGTCAGAGTGAGGAGCAGGTCAGAGTGAGGAGCAGGTCAGAGTGAGGAGCAGGTCAGAGTGAGGAGGGTCAGAGTGAGGAGCAGGTCAGAGTGTGGAGCAGGTCAGAGTGAGGAGCAGGTCAGAGTGAGGAGCAGGTCAGAGTGAGGAGCAGGTCAGAGTGAGGAGGTCAGAGTGAGGAGGCAGGTCAGAGTGAGGAGGTCAGAGTGAGGAGCAGGTCAGAGTGAGGAGCAGGTCAGAGTGAGGAGCAGGTCAGAGTGAGGAGCAGGTCAGAGTGAGGAGCAGGTCAGAGTGAGGAGCAGGTCAGAGTGAGGAGCAGGTCAGAGTGAGGAGGTCAGAGTGAGGAGAGGTCAGAGTGAGGAGAGGTCAGAGTGAGGAGGTCAGAGTGAGGAGCAGGTCAGAGTGAGGAGGTCAGAGTGAGGAGCAGGTCAGAGTGAGGAGCAGGTCAGAGTGAGGAGGTCAGAGTGAGGAGGTCAGAGTGAGGAGCAGGTCAGAGTGAGGAGGCAGGTCAGAGTGAGGAGAGGTCAGAGTGAGGAGGTCAGAGTGAGGAGCAGGTCAGAGTGAGGAGCAGGTCAGAGTGAGGAGCAGGTCAGAGTGAGGAGAGGTCAGAGTGAGAGAGGTCAGAGTGAGGAGGCAGGTCAGAGTGAGGAGGTCAGAGTGAGGAGGCAGGTCAGAGTGAGGAGGCAGGTCAGAGTGAGGAGTGTCAGAGTGAGGAGCAGGTCAGAGTGAGGAGCAGGTCAGAGTGAGGAGGGTCAGAGTGAGGAGCAGGTCAGAGTGAGGAGAGGTCAGAGTGAGGAGCAGGTCAGAGTGAGGAGCAGGTCAGAGTGAGGAGCAGGTCAGAGTGAGGAGAGGTCAGAGTGAGGAGGTCAGAGTGAGGAGGTCAGAGTGAGGAGCAGGTCAGAGTGAGGAGCAGGTCAGAGTGAGGAGCAGGTCAGAGTGAGGAGGAGGTCAGAGTGAGGAGGTCAGAGTGAGGAGGAGGTCAGAGTGAGGAGCAGGTCAGAGTGAGGAGGTCAGAGTGAGGAGAGGTCAGAGTGAGGAGGTCAGAGTGAGGAGGTCAGAGTGAGGAGCAGGTCAGAGTGAGGAGCAGGTCAGAGTGAGGAGGAGGTCAGAGTGAGGAGGTCAGAGTGAGGAGCAGGTCAGAGTGAGAGAGGTCAGAGTGAGGAGGTCAGAGTGAGGAGCAGGTCAGAGTGAGGAGCAGGTCAGAGTGAGGAGGGTCAGAGTGAGGAGCAGGTCAGAGTGGAGGAGGTCAGAGTGAGGAGGTCAGAGTGAGGAGCAGGTCAGAGTGAGGAGCAGGTCAGAGTGAGGAGCAGGTCAGAGTGAGGAGCAGGTCAGAGTGAGGAGGTCAGAGTGAGGAGCGTCAGAGTGAGGAGCAGGTCAGAGTGAGGAGGCAGGTCAGAGTGAGAGGAGCAGGTCAGAGTGAGGAGCAGGTCAGAGTGAGGAGCAGGTCAGAGTGAGGAGCGAGGTCAGAGTGAGGAGGTCAGAGTGAGGAGGTCAGAGTGAGGAGCAGGTCAGAGTGAGGAGGTCAGAGTGAGGAGCAGGTCAGAGTGAGGAGGGTCAGAGTGAGGAGGAGGTCAGAGTGAGGAGGGTCAGAGTGAGGAGGTCAGAGTGAGGAGGTCAGAGTGAGGAGCAGGTCAGAGTGAGGAGGGTCAGAGTGAGGAGCAGGTCAGAGTGAGGAGCAGGTCAGAGTGAGGAGGTCAGAGTGAGGGAGGTCAGAGTGAGGAGGTCAGAGTGAGGAGGGTCAGAGTGAGGAGCAGGTCAGAGTGAGGAGCAGGTCAGAGTGAGGAGGTCAGAGTGAGGAGGAGGTCAGAGTGAGGAGGTCAGAGTGAGGAGGTCAGAGTGAGGAGCAGGTCAGAGTGAGGAGCAGGTCAGAGTGAGGAGAGGTCAGAGTGAGGGAGGTCAGAGTGAGGAGCAGGTCAGAGTGAGGAGGTCAGAGTGAGGAGGTCAGAGTGAGGAGCAGGTCAGAGTGAGGAGGTCAGAGTGAGGAGCAGGTCAGAGTGAGGAGAGGTCAGAGTGAGGAGGTCAGAGTGAGGCAGGTCAGAGTGAGGAGCAGGTCAGAGTGAGGAGCAGGTCAGAGTGAGGAGGTCAGAGTGAGGAGCAGGTCAGAGTGAGGAGGTCAGAGTGAGGAGCAGGTCAGAGTGAGGAGCAGGTCAGAGTGAGGAGGTCAGAGTGAGGAGGCAGGTCAGAGTGAGGAGGTCAGAGTGAGGAGGTCAGAGTGAGGAGCAGGTCAGAGTGAGGAGGTCAGAGTGAGGAGAGGTCAGAGTGAGGAGCAGGTCAGAGTGAGAGCAGGTCAGAGTGAGGAGCAGGTCAGAGTGAGGAGCAGGTCAGAGTGAGGAGGTCAGAGTGAGGAGCAGGTCAGAGTGAGGAGGTCAGAGTGAGGAGGTCAGAGTGAGGAGCAGGTCAGAGTGAGGAGAGTCAGAGTGAGGAGCAGGTCAGAGTGAGGAGGTCAGAGTGAGGAGCAGGTCAGAGTGAGGAGGTCAGAGTGAGGAGGTCAGAGTGAGGAGCAGGTCAGAGTGAGGAGCAGGTCAGAGTGAGGAGCAGGTCAGAGTGAGGAGGAGGTCAGAGTGAGGAGCAGGTCAGAGTGAGGAGGTCAGAGTGAGGAGCAGGTCAGAGTGAGGAGGTCAGAGTGAGGAGGTCAGAGTGAGGAGGTCAGAGTGAGGAGGCAGGTCAGAGTGAGGGGAGGTCAGAGTGAGGAGGTCAGAGTGAGGAGGTCAGAGTGAGGAGCAGGTCAGAGTGAGGAGGTCAGAGTGAGGAGGAGGTCAGAGTGAGGAGGAGGTCAGAGTGAGGAGGTCAGAGTGAGGAGGTCAGAGTGAGGAGCAGGTCAGAGTGAGGAGTTCAGAGTGAGGAGCAGGTCAGAGTGAGGAGGTCAGAGTGAGGCAGGTCAGAGTGAGGAGGTCAGAGTGAGGAGGTCAGAGTGAGGAGCAGGTCAGAGTGAGGAGCAGGTCAGAGTGAGGAGGTCAGAGTGAGGAGCAGGTCAGAGTGAGGAGCAGGTCAGAGTGAGGAGGTCAGAGTGTGGAGCAGGTCAGAGTGAGGAGGTCAGAGTGAGGAGGTCAGAGTGAGGAGCAGGTCAGAGTGAGGAGCAGGTCAGAGTGAGGAGCAGGTCAGAGTGAGGAGGTCAGAGTGAGGAGGTCAGAGTGAGGAGCAGGTCAGAGTGAGGAGAGGTCTGAGTGAGGAGCAGGTCAGAGTGAGGAGCAGGTCAGAGTGAGGAGGTCAGAGTGAGGAGCAGGTCAGAGTGAGGAGCAGGTCAGAGTGAGGAGGTCAGAGTGAGGAGCAGGTCAGAGTGAGGAGGTCAGAGTGAGGAGGTCAGAGTGAGGAGCAGGTCAGAGTGAGGAGCAGGTCAGAGTGAGGAGAGGTCAGAGTGAGGAGGAGGTCAGAGTGAGGAGGTCAGAGTGTGGAGCAGGTCAGAGTGAGGAGGTCAGAGTGAGGAGGGTCAGAGTGAGGAGGTCAGAGTGAGGAGCAGGTCAGAGTGAGGAGGAGGTCAGAGTGAGGAGGTCAGAGTGAGGAGGTCAGAGTGAGGAGCAGGTCAGAGTGAGGAGGTCAGAGTGAGGAGAGGTCAGAGTGAGGAGGAGGTCAGAGTGAGGAGGGTCAGAGTGAGGAGGTCAGAGTGAGGAGCAGGTCAGAGTGAGGAGGTCAGAGTGAGGAGCAGGTCAGAGTGAGGAGGTCAGAGTGAGGAGGTCAGAGTGAGGGCAGGTCAGAGTGAGGAGAGGTCAGAGTGAGGAGCAGGTCAGAGTGAGGAGGAGGTCAGAGTGAGGAGGTCAGAGTGAGGAGCAGGTCAGAGTGAGGAGCAGGTCAGAGTGAGGAGCAGGTCAGAGTGAGGAGCAGGTCAGAGTGAGGGGAGGTCAGAGTGAGGAGGTCAGAGTGAGGAGCAGGTCAGAGTGAGGAGGGTCAGAGTGAGGAGGTCAGAGTGAGAGCAGGTCAGAGTGAGGAGGTCAGAGTGAGGAGCAGGTCAGAGTGAGGAGCAGGTCAGAGTGAGGAGCAGGTCAGAGTGAGGAGGAGGTCAGAGTGAGGAGGGTCAGAGTGTGGAGCAGGTCAGAGTGAGGAGGTCAGAGTGAGGAGGTCAGAGTGAGGAGCAGGTCAGAGTGAGGAGCAGGTCAGAGTGAGGAGGCAGGTCAGAGTGAGGAGGTCAGAGTGTGGAGCAGGTCAGAGTGAGGGAGGTCAGAGTGAGGAGGTCAGAGTGAGGAGCAGGTCAGAGTGAGGAGCAGGTCAGAGTGAGGAGCAGGTCAGAGTGAGGAGCAGGTCAGAGTGAGGAGGTCAGAGTGAGGAGGTCAGAGTGAGGAGCAGGTCAGAGTGAGGAGGAGGTCAGAGTGAGGAGCAGGTCAGAGTGAGGAGGTCAGAGTGAGGAGCAGGTCAGAGTGAGGAGGTCAGAGTGAGGAGGTCAGAGTGAGGAGGGTCAGAGTGAGGAGGTCAGAGTGAGGAGCAGGTCAGAGTGAGGAGGTCAGAGTGAGGAGCAGGTCAGAGTGAGGAGGTCAGAGTGAGGAGGTCAGAGTGAGGAGGTCAGAGTGAGGAGCAGGTCAGAGTGAGGAGCAGGTCAGAGTGAGGAGAGGTCAGAGTGAGGAGGTCAGAGTGAGGAGGTCAGAGTGAGGAGGTCAGAGTGAGGAGGAGGTCAGAGTGAGGAGAGGTCAGAGTGAGGAGGTCAGAGTGAGGAGGTCAGAGTGAGGAGGTCAGAGTGAGGAGCAGGTCAGAGTGAGGAGGTCAGAGTGAGGAGCAGGTCAGAGTGAGGAGGTCAGAGTGAGGAGGTCAGAGTGAGGAGGTCAGAGTGAGGAGGTCAGAGTGAGGAGCAGGTCAGAGTGAGGAGCAGGTCAGAGTGAGGAGGTCAGAGTGAGGAGGTCAGAGTGAGGAGGTCAGAGTGAGGAGCAGGTCAGAGTGAGGAGGTCAGAGTGAGGAGCAGGTCAGAGTGAGGAGGTCAGAGTGAGGAGCAGGTCAGAGTGAGGAGGTCAGAGTGAGGAGAGGTCAGAGTGAGGAGGTCAGAGTGAGGAGCAGGTCAGAGTGAGGAGGTCAGAGTGAGGGAGAGGTCAGAGTGAGGAGCAGGTCAGAGTGAGGAGGTCAGAGTGAGGAGGTCAGAGTGAGGAGCAGGTCAGAGTGAGGAGCAGGTCAGAGTGAGGAGGTCAGAGTGAGGAGGTCAGAGTGAGGAGGTCAGAGTGAGGAGCAGGTCAGAGTGAGGAGGAGGTCAGAGTGAGGAGCAGGTCAGAGTGAGGAGGTCAGAGTGAGGAGCAGGTCAGAGTGAGGAGCAGGTCAGAGTGAGGAGCAGGTCAGAGTGAGGAGGTCAGAGTGAGGAGCAGGTCAGAGTGAGGAGGTCAGAGTGAGGAGCAGGTCAGAGTGTGGAGCAGGTCAGAGTGAGGAGGAGAGTGAGGAGGTCAGAGTGAGGAGCAGGTCAGAGTGAGGAGCAGGTCAGAGTGAGGAGAAGGTCAGAGTGAGGAGGTCAGAGTGAGGAGGTCAGAGTGAGGAGCAGGTCAGAGTGAGGAGCAGGTCAGAGTGAGGAGGTCAGAGTGAGGAGCAGGTCAGAGTGTGGAGCAGGTCAGAGTGAGGAGGTCAGAGTGAGGAGCAGGTCAGAGTGAGGAGCAGGTCAGAGTGAGGAGCAGGTCAGAGTGAGGAGGTCAGAGTGAGGAGGTCAGAGTGAGGAGCAGGTCAGAGTGAGGAGCAGGTCAGAGTGAGGAGCAGGTCAGAGTGAGGAGGTCAGAGTGAGGAGGTCAGAGTGAGGAGCAGGTCAGAGTGAGGAGCAGGTCAGAGTGAGGAGGCAGGTCAGAGTGAGGAGGTCAGAGTGAGGAGCAGGTCAGAGTGAGGAGCAGGTCAGAGTGAGGAGGAGGTCAGAGTGAGGAGGTCAGAGTGAGGAGGTCAGAGTGTGGAGCAGGTCAGAGTGAGGAGGTCAGAGTGAGGAGGAGGTCAGAGTGAGGAGCAGGTCAGAGTGAGGAGGTCAGAGTGAGGAGCAGGTCAGAGTGAGGAGGTCAGAGTGAGGAGCAGGTCAGAGTGAGGAGCAGGTCAGAGTGAGGAGGTCAGAGTGAGGAGCAGGTCAGAGTGAGGAGGCAGGTCAGAGTGAGGAGCAGGTCAGAGTGAGGAGGTCAGAGTGAGGAGGTCAGAGTGAGGAGCAGGTCAGAGTGAGGAGCAGGTCAGAGTGAGGAGGTCAGAGTGAGGAGCAGGTCAGAGTGAGGAGCAGGTCAGAGTGAGGAGGTCAGAGTGAGGAGAGGTCAGAGTGAGGAGGTCAGAGTGAGGAGCAGGTCAGAGTGAGGAGCAGGTCAGAGTGAGGAGGTCAGAGTGAGGAGGTCAGAGTGAGGAGAGGTCAGAGTGAGGAGCAGGTCAGAGTGAGGAGCAGGTCAGAGTGAGGAGGTCAGAGTGAGGAGGTCAGAGTGAGGAGGTCAGAGTGAGGAGGTCAGAGTGAGGAGGTCAGAGTGAGGAGCAGGTCAGAGTGAGGAGGTCAGAGTGAGGAGCAGGTCAGAGTGAGGAGCAGGTCAGAGTGAGGAGCAGGTCAGAGTGAGGAGGTCAGAGTGAGGAGGTCAGAGTGAGGAGCAGGTCAGAGTGAGGAGGTCAGAGTGAGGAGCAGGTCAGAGTGAGGAGCAGGTCAGAGTGAGGAGCAGGTCAGAGTGAGGAGGTCAGAGTGAGGAGGTCAGAGTGTGGAGCAGGTCAGAGTGAGGAGGTCAGAGTGAGGAGCAGGTCAGAGTGAGGAGCAGGTCAGAGTGAGGAGCAGGTCAGAGTGAGGAGGTCAGAGTGAGGAGGTCAGAGTGAGGAGCAGGTCAGAGTGAGGCAGGTCAGAGTGAGGAGCAGGTCAGAGTGAGGAGCAGGTCAGAGTGAGGAGGTCAGAGTGAGGAGGTCAGAGTGAGGAGCAGGTCAGAGTGAGGAGCAGGTCAGAGTGAGGAGCAGGTCAGAGTGAGGAGGTCAGAGTGAGGAGCAGGTCAGAGTGAGGAGGCAGGTCAGAGTGAGGAGGCAGGTCAGAGTGAGGAGGTCAGAGTGAGGAGCAGGTCAGAGTGAGGAGCAGGTCAGAGTGAGGAGCAGGTCAGAGTGAGGAGGAGGTCAGAGTGAGGAGAGGTCAGAGTGAGGAGCAGGTCAGAGTGAGGAGAGGTCAGAGTGAGGAGGTCAGAGTGAGGAGGTCAGAGTGAGGAGGCAGGTCAGAGTGAGGAGGTCAGAGTGAGGAGGTCAGAGTGAGGAGCAGGTCAGAGTGAGGAGCAGGTCAGAGTGAGGAGCAGGTCAGAGTGAGGAGCAGGTCAGAGTGAGGAGGTCAGAGTGAGGAGGTCAGAGTGAGGAGCAGGTCAGAGTGAGGAGCAGGTCAGAGTGAGGAGGTCAGAGTGAGGAGCGTCAGAGTGAGGAGGTCAGAGTGAGGAGGAGGTCAGAGTGAGGAGGAGGTCAGAGTGAGGAGAGGTCAGAGTGAGGAGGAGGTCAGAGTGAGGAGGTCAGAGTGAGGAGCAGGTCAGAGTGAGGAGGTCAGAGTGAGGAGCAGGTCAGAGTGAGGAGGTCAGAGTGAGGAGCAGGTCAGAGTGAGGAGCAGGTCAGAGTGAGGAGGTCAGAGTGAGGAGCAGGTCAGAGTGAGGAGGTCAGAGTGAGGAGCAGGTCAGAGTGAGGAGGTCAGAGTGAGGAGCAGGTCAGAGTGAGGAGGTCAGAGTGAGGAGCAGGTCAGAGTGAGGAGGTCAGAGTGAGGAGCAGGTCAGAGTGAGGAGCAGGTCAGAGTGAGGAGGTCAGAGTGAGGAGCAGGTCAGAGTGAGGAGCAGGTCAGAGTGAGGAGCAGGTCAGAGTGAGGAGCAGGTCAGAGTGAGGAGGTCAGAGTGAGGAGGGTCAGAGTGAGGAGCAGGTCAGAGTGAGGAGCAGGTCAGAGTGAGGGAGGTCAGAGTGAGGAGCAGGTCAGAGTGAGGAGGGTCAGAGTGAGGAGCAGGTCAGAGTGAGGAGGTCAGAGTGAGGAGGGTCAGAGTGAGGAGCAGGTCAGAGTGAGGCAGGTCAGAGTGAGGAGGTCAGAGTGAGGAGCAGGTCAGAGTGAGGAGCAGGTCAGAGTGAGGAGGTCAGAGTGAGGAGCAGGTCAGAGTGAGGAGGCAGGTCAGAGTGAGGAGGTCAGAGTGAGGAGCAGGTCAGAGTGAGGAGCAGGTCAGAGTGAGGAGGAGGTCAGAGTGAGGAGCAGGTCAGAGTGAGGAGGTCAGAGTGAGGAGCAGGTCAGAGTGAGGAGCAGGTCAGAGTGAGGAGCAGGTCAGAGTGAGGAGCAGGTCAGAGTGAGGAGCAGGTCAGAGTGAGGAGCAGGTCAGAGTGAGGAGCAGGTCAGAGTGAGGAGGTCAGAGTGAGGAGCAGGTCAGAGTGTGGAGCAGGTCAGTCAGAGTAAGGAGCAGGTCAGAGTGAGGAGCAGGTCAGAGTGAGGAGCAGGTCAGAGTGAGGAGCAGGTCAGAGTGAGGAGGTCAGAGTGAGGAGCAGGTCAGAGTGTGGAGCAGGTCAGAGTGAGGAGGTCAGAGTGAGGAGCGTCAGAGTGAGGAGCAGGTCAGAGTGAGGAGCAGGTCAGAGTGTGGAGCAGGTCAGAGTGAGGAGCAGGTCAGAGTGAGGAGCAGGTCAGAGTGAGGAGCAGGTCAGAGTGAGGAGGTCAGAGTGAGGAGCAGGTCAGAGTGTGGAGGCAGGTCAGAGTGAGGAGCAGGTCAGAGTGAGGAGGTCAGAGTGAGGAGGTCAGAGTGAGGAGCAGGTCAGAGTGAGGAGGTCAGAGTGAGGAGGAGCAGGTCAGAGTGTGGAGCAGGTCAGAGTGAGGAGGTCAGAGTGAGGAGCAGGTCAGAGTGAGGAGCAGGTCAGAGTGAGGAGCAGGTCAGAGTGAGGAGAGGTCAGAGTGAGGAGCAGGTCAGAGTGTGGAGCAGGTCAGAGTGAGGAGCAGGTCAGAGTGAGGAGGTCAGAGTGAGGAGCAGGTCAGAGTGTGGAGCAGGTCAGAGTGAGGAGGTCAGAGTGAGGAGCAGGTCAGAGTGAGGAGCAGGTCAGAGTGAGGAGCAGGTCAGAG
Organism: Scyliorhinus torazame; assembly: GCF_047496885.1. Taxonomy (NCBI): domain Eukaryota; kingdom Metazoa; phylum Chordata; class Chondrichthyes; order Carcharhiniformes; family Scyliorhinidae; genus Scyliorhinus; species Scyliorhinus torazame. The sequence goes on along the minus strand of NC_092720.1, from coordinate 124,865,578 downwards.
TGAGGAGAGGTCAGAGTGAGGAGGTCAGAGTGTGGAGCAGGTCAGAGTGAGGAGCAGGTCAGAGTGTGGAGGCAGGTCAGAGTGAGGAGAGTCAGAGTGAGGAGGTCAGAGTGAGGAGCAGGTCAGAGTGAGGAGCAGGTCAGAGTGTGGAGCAGGTCAGAGTGAGGAGGTCAGAGTGAGGAGCAGGTCAGAGTGAGGAGCGAGGTCAGAGTGAGGAGGTCAGAGTGAGGAGCAGGTCAGAGTGAGGAGCAGGTCAGAGTGAGGAGCAGGTCAGAGTGAGGAGGTCAGAGTGAGGAGCAGGAGAGTCAGAGTGAGGAGCAGGTCAGAGTGAGGAGAGGTCAGAGTGAGGAGCAGGTCAGAGTGAGGAGCAGGTCAGAGTGAGGAGCAGGTCAGAGTGAGGAGCAGGTCAGAGTGAGGAGGTCAGAGTGAGGAGCAGGTCAGAGTGAGGAGCTGTCAGAGTGAGGAGCAGGTCAGAGTGAGGAGCAGGTCAGAGTGAGGAGGTCAGAGTGAGCAGAGTGAGCAGGTCAGAGTGAGGAGGTCAGAGGAGGTCGAGTGAGGCAGGTCAGAGTGAGGAGAGGTCAGAGTGAGGAGAGGTCAGAGTGAGGAGGTCAGAGTGAGGAGCAGGTCAGAGTGAGGAGCAGGTCAGAGTGAGGAGCGAGGTCAGAGTGAGGAGGTCAGAGTGAGGAGGTCAGAGTGAGGAGGTCAGAGTGAGGAGGTCAGAGTGAGGAGGTCAGAGTGAGGAGCAGGTCAGAGTGAGGAGGTCAGAGTGAGGAGCAGGTCAGAGTGAGGAGCAGGTCAGAGTGAGGAGGAGGTCAGAGTGAGGAGGTCAGAGTGAGGAGGTCAGAGTGAGGAGCAGGTCAGAGTGAGGAGGTCAGAGTGAGGAGCAGGTCAGAGTGAGGAGCAGGTCAGAGTGAGGAGCAGGTCAGAGTGAGGGAGGTCAGAGTGAGGAGGTCAGAGTGTGGAGCAGGTCAGAGTGAGGAGGTCAGAGTGAGGAGCAGGTCAGAGTGAGGAGGCAGGTCAGAGTGAGGAGCAGGTCAGAGTGAGGAGGTCAGAGTGAGGAGGTCAGAGTGAGGAGCAGGTCAGAGTGAGCAGGTCAGAGTGAGGAGAGGTCAGAGTGAGGAGGTCAGAGTGAGGAGCAGGTCAGAGTGAGGAGCAGGTCAGAGTGAGGAGGTCAGAGTGAGGAGGTCAGAGTGAGGAGGGGTCAGAGTGAGGAGGTCAGAGTGAGGAGGTCAGAGTGAGGAGCAGGTCAGAGTGAGGAGGTCAGAGTGAGGAGCAGGTCAGAGTGAGGAGCAGGTCAGAGTGAGGAGGAGGTCAGAGTGAGGAGGTCAGAGTGAGGAGGGTCAGAGTGAGGAGCAGGTCAGAGTGAGGAGGTCAGAGTGAGGAGCAGGTCAGAGTGAGGAGGTCAGAGTGAGGAGGTCAGAGTGTGGAGCAGGTCAGAGTGAGGAGCAGGTCAGAGTGAGGAGCAGGTCAGAGTGAGGAGGTCAGAGTGAGGAGCAGGTCAGAGTGAGGAGGAGGTCAGAGTGAGGAGGAGGTCAGAGTGAGGAGGTCAGAGTGAGGAGCAGGTCAGAGTGAGGAGCAGGTCAGAGTGAGGAGCAGGTCAGAGTGAGGAGGAGGTCAGAGTGAGGAGGTCAGAGTGAGGAGCAGGTCAGAGTGAGGAGCAGGTCAGAGTGAGGAGGTCAGAGTGAGGAGGTCAGAGTGAGGAGGAGGTCAGAGTGAGGAGGTCAGAGTGAGGAGGTCAGAGTGAGGAGCAGGTCAGAGTGAGGAGCAGGTCAGAGTGTGGAGCAGGTCAGAGTGAGGAGCAGGTCAGAGTGAGGAGGTCAGAGTGAGGAGGTCAGAGTGAGGAGGAGGTCAGAGTGAGGAGGAGGTCAGAGTGAGGAGGTCAGAGTGAGGAGGAGGTCAGAGTGAGGAGGTCAGAGTGAGGAGCAGGTCAGAGTGAGGAGGTCAGAGTGAGGAGCAGGTCAGAGTGAGGAGGTCAGAGTGAGGAGCAGGTCAGAGTGAGGAGCAGGTCAGAGTGAGGAGGTCAGAGTGAGGAGCAGGTCAGAGTGAGGAGGTCAGAGTGAGGAGGTCAGAGTGAGGAGCAGGTCAGAGTGAGGAGGTCAGAGTGAGGAGCAGGTCAGAGTGAGGAGGTCAGAGTGAGGAGCAGGTCAGAGTGAGGAGGTCAGAGTGAGGAGCAGGTCAGAGTGAGGAGGTCAGAGTGAGGAGCAGGTCAGAGTGAGGAGGTCAGAGTGAGGAGCAGGTCAGAGTGAGGAGGTCAGAGTGAGGAGCAGGTCAGAGTGAGGAGGTCAGAGTGTGGAGCAGGTCAGAGTGTGGAGCAGGTCAGAGTGAGGAGGTCAGAGTGAGGAGCAGGTCAGAGTGAGGAGCAGGTCAGAGTGAGGAGCAGGTCAGAGTGAGGAGGTCAGAGTGAGGAGCAGGTCAGAGTGAGGAGGTCAGAGTGAGGAGGTCAGAGTGAGGAGCAGGTCAGAGTGAGGAGCAGGTCAGAGTGGGGAGGTCAGAGTGAGGAGCAGGTCAGAGTGAGGAGGTCAGAGTGAGGAGCAGGTCAGAGTGAGGAGCAGGTCAGAGTGAGGAGCAGGTCAGAGTGAGGAGGTCAGAGTGAGGAGCAGGTCAGAGTGAGGAGGTCAGAGTGAGGAGGTCAGAGTGAGGAGCAGGTCAGAGTGAGGAGCAGGTCAGAGTGAGGAGGTCAGAGTGAGGAGCAGGTCAGAGTGTGGAGGTGGTCAGAGTGAGGAGCAGGTCAGAGTGAGGAGGTCAGAGTGAGGAGGTCAGAGTGAGGAGCAGGTCAGAGTGAGGAGCAGGTCAGAGTGTGGAGCAGGTCAGAGTGAGGAGCAGGTCAGAGTGTGGAGCAGGTCAGAGTGAGGAGGTCAGAGTGAGGAGGTCAGAGTGAGGAGCAGGTCAGAGTGTGGAGCAGGTCAGAGTGTGGAGCAGGTCAGAGTGAGGAGCAGGTCAGAGTGTGGAGCAGGTCAGAGTGAGGAGGTCAGAGTGAGGAGGTCAGAGTGAGGAGCAGGTCAGAGTGTGGAGCAGGTCAGAGTGTGGAGCAGGTCAGAGTGTGGAGCAGGTCAGAGTGAGGAGCAGGTCAGAGTGTGGAGCAGGTCAGAGTGTGGAGCAGGTCAGAGTGAGGAGGTCAGAGTGAGGAGGTCAGAGTGTGGAGCAGGTCAGAGTGAGGAGGTCAGAGTGAGGAGCAGGTCAGAGTGAGGAGGTCAGAGTGAGGAGCAGGTCAGAGTGAGGAGGTCAGAGTGAGGAGCAGGTCAGAGTGAGGAGCAGGTCAGAGTGAGGAGCAGGTCAGAGTGAGGAGCAGGTCAGAGTGAGGAGGTCAGAGTGAGGAGCAGGTCAGAGTGAGGAGGTCAGAGTGTGGAGCAGGTCAGAGTGAGGAGGTCAGAGTGAGGAGCAGGTCAGAGTGAGGAGCAGGTCAGAGTGAGGAGGTCAGAGTGAGGAGGAGGTCAGAGTGAGGAGCAGGTCAGAGTGAGGAGGTCAGAGTGAGGAGCAGGTCAGAGTGAGGAGGTCAGAGTGTGGAGCAGGTCAGAGTGAGGAGCAGGTCAGAGTGAGGAGGTCAGAGTGAGGAGGTCAGAGTGAGGAGGTCAGAGTGAGGAGGTCAGAGTGAGGAGCAGGTCAGAGTGAGGAGGTCAGAGTGAGGAGCAGGTCAGAGTGAGGAGGAGGTCAGAGTGAGGAGCAGGTCAGAGTGAGGAGGTCAGAGTGAGGAGCAGGTCAGAGTGAGGAGGTCAGAGTGTGGAGCAGGTCAGAGTGAGGAGCAGGTCAGAGTGAGGAGGTCAGAGTGAGGAGGTCAGAGTGAGGAGGTCAGAGTGAGGAGCAGGTCAGAGTGAGGAGGTCAGAGTGAGGAGGAGGTCAGAGTGAGGAGCAGGTCAGAGTGAGGAGGTCAGAGTGTGGAGCAGGTCAGAGTGAGGAGCAGGTCAGAGTGTGGAGCAGGTCAGAGTGAGGAGGTCAGAGTGTGGAGCAGGTCAGAGTGAGGAGCAGGTCAGAGTGAGGAGCAGGTCAGAGTGAGGAGGTCAGAGTGAGGAGCAGGTCAGAGTGAGGAGGTCAGAGTGAGGAGCAGGTCAGAGTGAGGAGCAGGTCAGAGTGAGGAGGAGGTCAGAGTGAGGAGGTCAGAGTGAGGAGGAGGTCAGAGTGAGGAGGTCAGAGTGAGGAGGTCAGAGTGAGGAGCAGGTCAGAGTGAGGAGCAGGTCAGAGTGAGGAGGAGGTCAGAGTGAGGAGGTCAGAGTGAGGAGGAGGTCAGAGTGAGGAGCAGGTCAGAGTGAGGAGGTCAGAGTGTGGAGCAGGTCAGAGTGAGGAGCAGGTCAGAGTGTGGAGCAGGTCAGAGTGAGGAGCAGGTCAGAGTGAGGAGCAGGTCAGAGTGAGGAGCAGGTCAGAGTGAGGAGGTCAGAATGAGGAGGAGGTCAGAGTGAGGAGCAGGTCAGAGTGAGGAGCAGGTCAGAGTGAGGAGGTCAGAGTGAGGAGCAGGTCAGAGTGAGGAGGAGATTGGCACTGTCTGGGAGGGGAGATCAGGGATGGAGCATCGAGAAGGGAAGAGATTGGAACGGGCGTTATTAGGAAGGGCAGGTGATCAATGAGGGGTGTAGGTCGGGAGGAACGGAGATCAGAGACAAGATTGGGGAAGGGAGGATTGGGAACAGGATAACATCAGGGATATTAGAAAAGGTTGAGATTGGGATGGGTGGACTCTGGGATGGGTGGAGATTGGGATGGGTGGAGATTGGGATAGGTGGTGATTGGAATAGGTGGATATTGGGATCGGTGGAGATTGGGATAAGTGGCGATTGGGATGGGTGGACATTGGGATGGGTGGACATTGGGATAAGTGGCAATTGGGATAAGAGGCGATTGGGATAGGTGGAGATTGGGATCGGTGGACATTGGAATCGGCGGACATTGGGATGGGTGGACATTGGGATAGGTGGCAATTGGGATAGGTGGTGATTGGGATCGGTGGACTTTGGGATCGGTGGACATTGGGATGGGTGGACATTGGGATGGGTGGACATTGGGATAAGTGGCAATTGGGATAGGTGGAGATTGGGATAGGTGGAGATTGGGATAGGTGGAGATTGGGATTGGTGGAGGTTGGGATTGGTAAACATTGGGATCGGTGGACATTGGGATCGGTGGAGTTTGGGATTGGTGGAGATTGGTGGAGATTGGGATCGGTGGAGATTGGGATAGGTGGAGATTGGGATCGGTGGACATTGGGATCGGTGGACATTGGGATCGGAGGAGATTGTGATTGGTGGAAATTGTGATTGGTGGAGATTGGGATAGGTGGAGATTGGGATCGGTGGACATTGGGATAGGTGGAGATTGGGATAGGTGGAGATTGGGATCGGTGGACATTGGGATCGGTGGACATTGGGATTGGTGGAGATTGTGATTGGTGGACATTGGGATCGGTGGAGATTGGGATCGGTGGAAAGTAGGGTATGGAGATTAGGGATGAGGTGATTGGAACACTCCTGCTTCTTCGGGCAGCATGTTCAGATAAGATAACTTTGTTCACTCAGCCTTTTGCTGGCAGCCACTTGTGGCCCCTTTTAAGGATGTTTTGTTCTATCTGCTTCGTGTCTGAGGGACCGATCTGCAGCTCGCAGCATGTTGCATCTCGACACCACTCAATTATAGGAAAGGCTCTGAAATAAGTGCGCGGTCCCTGATGCGCACACACTTGTTTAATATGGACCACATGGGTGCTGCAGGATGCCCCATCCCAGTGGAAAAAGCGCACCCACGTCACACACATGTTGGACATTTCAACACTTCTTTGGCACGGATTCAGTTCCTAGGCCATCAGCTGGGACTGTGTTCTTTCCATTTTTCTTAAATGTGCTGTTAAAGCACAATTACCATATTGTACCAAAGAGAAGTTAACTGTTCCTTCTTACCCTCAGTGAACTGTACAGGCACAGGAGCTGATGCTAAGAAACAGACAATCTGATAATACCCACTACATTCTCACAAGCAGGATCTGTAGTCACAGTGTGGCTGGAGAACAGGTTGCGTTAAATGAGGAGCACTACACTCTTACCTGCAGGTAGAGGGCACCACTGACAAACATGGTGAATATATGACTGTTGCTATCCAGGCCATAAATTGTTTCCAGGCAGCTGTGGGAAAGGCAGAATGATTGTTCCTTGTTATTTGTGACGATCTTGAAAGCCAACTTGTAACAAATTAGTTCACCCTGTTTGCCCCTTATGCTGTTCGGACTCCCTCCAATTTTCCCCGCAAAAGTGTTTGCCCACACACAGTGAGTGAAATCGTACACTGAGCAGGGTAGGGTGAGTGGCATACTACCCACTGCCCTTTGGCACTCCAAGCTAGGGCTTACCTTCTAAACTACAACTGAATTATGTAAATAACCTTGTGGCCACTGGGTGTATTTAACACCAGTACTTGCTCTAAAACACAAACTACAGAAGGCGATTACATTGCAAATATGCCAATGGGCAGCACGGTAGCACAGTGGGTAGCATTGTTGCTTCACAGCTCCAGAGTCCCAGGTTTGATTCCCGGCTTGGGCCACTGTCTGTGTGGAATATGCACGTTCTCCCTGTGTCTACGTGGGTTTCCTCCGGGTGCTCCGGTTTCCTCCCACAAGTCCCGAAAGATGTGCTGTTAGGTAATTTGAATATTCTGAATTCTCCCTCTGTGTACCCGAACAGGCGCCGGAACGTGCACCCGAACAGGCGGCTCGGGCTTTTCGCAGTAACTTCATTGCAGTATTAATGTAAGCCTTCTTGTGACAATAAAAAATATTATTATTTAAAAATGCCAACTCTTCATTTGGGGTCACATACCCTAATCCCGAGTCTTTCCCTAAATTTTAATATGCTCTCTCTTCAAATGTCCATATCAAATTCCATTCTCCCAGCTCCATCTTCATAAACCTTGGAGTAAAATCTTTCAAACATTCTATTTTTTCCTCTCCAGGCCTCTAAACCACCTTGTTTTCTATGTGTAATGGGAGAACATTGTGCACACCAGGATAGATGCTTACACAGTATGTACTGTACCTGCATCAGAGCCAACACTAAAATGCATTCAAGCTGTACAGTAAAAGGCAGGAGCGAATCGCCCCCATTTACCCTATTTGTACAGCACACATAATGTTTTATAGTTACAATGTATGGTTGCTGTGCAGGAATACTTTGTGGCATTTTTAATGGTTTGCAATAAAGTACCATTGTAAGATAATATAGTGTTAATTTGGTAGTAAAAGAGCAAAGTGTGGCTACAATATAATGTTTTATGGTAGTAATATATCGTTATAATCTAGTAAAATGGTTATAATGTAACCCCATTTCATCCTTGTATACATTGTTATTGTGTGGCTTTTATACACTACCATGGATTGGTTGTAATATTGAATGTAGTATTGATTTATAATATTGGAACATGGTAGTGCAGTAACAATGTTTGTATGTAATACAGCATTATGGTATGATTGTAATTTTCCATTTTACCTCTCTACCTTGCTCACCTCATTTAAGAGGCAACACGGTGACACAGTGGTTAGCACTGCTGCCTCACTGCTCCAGGGTCCCGGGTTCAATTCCGGCCTCGGATGACTGCCTGTGTGGAGTTTGCAATTTCTCCCTGTGTGTGCATGGGTTTCCTCCGGGTGCCCCGGTTTCCTCCCACAGTCCAAAGATGTGCAGCTGAGGTGGATTGGTCATGATAAAATTGCCCCTTCGTGTCCAAAAGGTTAGGCGGGGTTACTGGGTTATGGGAATAGGGTGGAAGCGTGGGCTGAATTGGGGTGCTCTTTCCAAGGACCAATGCTGTCTCTATGGGCCGAATGGCCTCCTTCTGCACTGTAAATTCTATGATTCTACGCATCAAAAAAATAACCCTTTTGACCAAGCTTTTTTTTGTTGTCCAAATAACTCCTTATGTTACATACATAGATACATAGAAGATAGGAGCAGGAGGAGGCCTTTTGGCCCTTTGAGCCTGCTCCGCCATTCATCACGATCATGGCTGGTCACCCAACTCAATAACCTAATCCTGCTTTCTCCCCATAGCCTTTGATCCCATTCTCCCCAAGTGCCATATCTAGCCGCCTCTTGAATATATTCAATATTGTTGCAACTCATACGAACTATTTAGGGTGGGATTTTCCGGCCCTTTCCGCCAGCAGGATCCTCCAGTCCCGCCGAATGGTAACCCCACCCCCGCATGGCGGGTTCCCCAGCGCTGGGATGGGTGAACCATACAAAAAGCCGTAGACATCGGAGGGACCAGAAGATCCCGTCAGCAGCCAATGGCGAGCAACCTACGTCATCGGAGAGCGGGAAAATCACCAGATTAAATGGGCTCTATAAAAGTAAGCCATTTTTGCAGCATTTTGGCTATACTCCTGAACTCAAAAGTAGGATGATGTGAGTTCAAATGTCAATACAGTGAGTTGCAACAGTGTGCGTGACCCATGCATACTGTACAGTTCAAGATGAGATTGAATTGCCACCCATAACCTGGATGCCAGGGGTGTGCTGTGTATACAGAGAAGTATGCTCTGCTGAGCACAAGACAAGAGTCCATTTCACAACTCATTCTTTCCCTTCTAGTTGCTGCTTGTCCAGACAGAACAACATCAGTGGTGTGCATCAGGGATAAGAGAAGCAAAAGACTGCAAGGCCAATCACTGCCAGTGAAAGAGAGTCTGTTTTTTGCACTCAGACAGGCATGAGCTTTGTTTGAATTTTTGTTGCTGACAGTGAAAGGGATGAGAGGAAGATACAGAGATTCTAATCTATCCACAGTAACTGCAGATCCTGTAAATAGATCTCACTCAGATCATTTAAGCATAAACACAGGGAATGTGGGCTGCTCTTCCTGCCCAGGTTCAGGGAAGCTGTCATACAGAACAGAATACAACTCTATTCTGTAAATATTATGCTCAGTCAGGTAAGGGAAGTCAAGGTAATGAACCCCTTTCTATTTCAGGTCTTCGACTGTCAGCATTAATGACTCCCACGTCAGGTACAAAACAGGTTAAAAGCAGGGCAAATATACATTTACATTATCCCGTCAAGCACTCCAATGTCAATTACAACATCAGCTGGATTCAAAGTAAGGCACAAGACAGGTTAAATACAGGCTATACTATCATGGCAAACAGTCTCAGCTCCATCTTTGTTTCTGAGTAAAGGGAGATGGTGGTGTAGTGGTAATATTGCTGGACTAGTAATCCAGAGGCCCAGGCTTATTGCTCTGGGGACACTGGTTCCAACCCACCATTCAATTGATCAACCTGGAATATGAAACTAGTCTCAGCAATGGTGACTGCGCAAACGACTGTCAATTATGGAGAAAACTCGTCTGGTTCACCAATCCATTACGGAAGGAAATCTGCCTTCCCTAGCTTGTCTGGCCTATCTGCGATCCTAAACCCACAGCAATATAGTTGACTCTGGAATGTTGTAGCGAGCCATTCAGTTCAAGGGCAATTAGGGATGGGTAACAAATGCTGACCCAGCCCGTGACACCCACATTCCATAAAAGAATAAAAACAAAATCGCCCAAAGAATTCATAGGGAGGTGGGCTGTGAGTAAGTTACAAAATACAATTCTCACTACAGCAGCAGCCTCGTTCAATTTTTCACAGACGTCACAAATATGGCAGATAAGGAAGTGTCTGCAGATAATATATGAATTTTCAGCAGGCTCTCAATAAGGTTCCACACAAGAGACTGTTAGTATAAATGAGACATGGAATTGAAAACAATGACTGAGTTCGATTTTCAGTCTGCGCAGGTAGGTGAGGGTTAAAGTTGGGCCCAACATTTTGATACAAATAGGAAATCGATTAGGAAGGTAAGCGGCAGAGTAGATTAGACTCCGGTTGGAAGTGGTGTCTGTCAGGAATCTGTATTCGATCTTCAGGTTTTCATTACATTTATCACTAACTTAGGCGAAGAAATAGAGAGCCAGGGCCGGGATCCTCCAAAATCGCCGCAAAGTGTTGGCGCCGACGTAAACACCGGAGTGTTTCACGCTGGTGTCAACGGGCCTCTTGGCCCAGCGATTCTGCAACCCTCGGGGGGCCAGGAGGGGTTAGGAGGGGTGATTGGGTTAGGGGGATAGGGTGGAAGTGAGGGCTTAAGTGGGTCGGTGCAGACTCGATGGGCCGAATGGCTTCCTTCTGCACTGTATGTTCTATGTTCTATTATTATATTATTACTCTTATAGATAGACATATAGGAGAGCTTTACCCTCAGATTCCATTAATGATAAGTTAAGAAAATTGTTTTGAACATATCATTGGCTTAATCCTGTCTGTGAATTGGAGGATATGAATTTGAAGTATTTGGTTAGTTCCCGGCTGGGACCAATGTTAGTGTCAACTGCACTTACCCAACTCTTGATAGGTATCCAATTGGACAGCCTGTCAATGCAGAGTAAGTAAAGATTGGCGGTGCCCTGCCACTAGATTCCGCTGGTATATTTGCAAAATATGTAACAGGGAGATTTAGGAGACAGAGCCTGACTATACCCACTTGTCTAAAAGTGTGGCACTTGGGGGGAGAAAATTATCTTTGACAAGAGCACAAAGGGGGGAATAGAATCAATCAACTGTTTTACACCCATTTTATGTTCTTTTCCATTCAAGTCAACAGAAAAGACAATTGGGAAGGCTGTATAGCTACCATCACATTCTCTTTCATCCATTTAGTTAGCATTCCAGATCAATTTCACTCCCATTCCCCTTAAGTGCATTCCTGAAATATGGACAGCATCAGAACTGAACACAATCTAAGAATTTATAAGAACAGAGGTGAAAATTTAGGTGAACAGGACCCTCCATTTTTTCTGGGTGGGTCCAACACATTTGCCCCTCTTCCCAAATCCCTCGATTCCTGTCTCTGTCCATTGACAATGCGAACCTTTCCAACATCAGACATTTACTTCAATCTTGCTGGTAGATTTAAGTGTCAGAATCTGAGATCTAAATCAGGTTGGATTTTGCTTGTTGTTCTGCGACAGGATTGTGTTTAATGGTTCCTTGGCAACAGTGGATTATCATCACTTACGCATTGTGCTGACAGAGAGATTCAATGCAGATGAGGACTCGGATGTTATCGTGAGGTCTGCTGTGCCTTCGCCTCTGGTGTTCTCTGTGCTCTGAAGGAAAGAGGAAACACATTGCTATCAAGGAAAGCACAAAGATTTTGAACTTGCCACTCACAGCAGCGATGCCGCATCTGCACTGGAATGAAGTGACCCTTGTAATCTCTTGCTCTGCTGCTGGAGCAGCACCCTGGTGGTACTCCAAACACCCAGGGCAGCTCCCTCCTGACTACTGTGCCTCCACCTCTGGTGGGACAGGACAAACCCAAGGATGTTGATGATGGTGTTTGGGAGATTGTAAGGTATAGTTCCATCAGTATGACTATGTCACATTGTTGCTTGACTAGTCTGTGGCATAGCTCTCACCATTTTGGCCATTTGGTCATTGGTTGGTAGGTCCCACAGATTAAAATCACCTCCATTAGGTTTCCTTGCCATCTTTTCCAGCTCTTGAAATATTGTCCTTCACTTTGTCTTACACTAGTCACATCCACAGTCCTTTTACAAACTATCGTCCTCTGGTCACAATGCACTGGCTTTCACTAATGTGGGATTTCACATGAGCAGTGGAAAATGAGTAGAACCATAGAGAATGAACAAAGGAGAGGACAATGATGGTGGCCTCTGTGGTGATATGCATCGCTGTACATACACAAGGGGTTAATGTAAATATACTACAACTAAGTAACCACTAGAGGGAGCACCAGAGATGTCATGACATGCAGACATACAGCCATTGGGTATTTACAATAGGACATAACCAATGGGTAATCAGGACACCCAGAGATGGCATTACCACAAGGGGGCACTTCACAACCCATATAAAAGGACAGGGCACACATGCTCTGCCTCTTTCCGCAGACAGACATCTGGAGAGTACATCAGGGTTGATCAACAGCATCACCTCCAGCACGTGGCTTAGAGCAGGCTGGTAAAGATAGACTGAGTGACTCCAGCTAGATTAGCAGAGAGTCGACCTCATTTAAGAACTGTGTTAATAGTTCATCAACACGTTGAACTCATTTCATAGTCTGGAGCTTCCTTTGTCAAAGCATACATCAAGGAAGCAGCTTATGCTACACGAAACAGCATAACACAACATGATACCAGGAGTGCCTGTTACATCTATTTAGTTCAACTCAGCAAGATCTGTGACAACAAGCAACTGAACCCAGATACGATGATCGAGATTCCGGTTCCTAATCCACCCAGGTACCACGGCAATCTCAGTGCCAACTGGTGTTCATTCAAGCAAAAATTTCAGCTTTACATGGAAGCATCCGACCTACATGGCGCGGCCGATGCTGAGAAGATTGCTCTTCTACTCACCATTGCAGGTGAACATGCAACAAAGATCGTCCGCTCCTTTAAATACTCCAAAGGGCAGGACAGAACATGATTCCAGACAGTCCTGGACAAATTTGAAAGCTACTGCGAGGTAAACACAAAAGAAGTCGGTAAAACTGGTGCCAATACTCACCACGAGGCAGATGTAGGGTTGCGACACAAGCAAACGGCAATTTTGATTGGCAGCCATCTTGCGCGTATCCAGCCGGCCCAGTCCACACATGCGCAGTTCCCGGGAAGACGCAAACCGGCAAAACAGTGTTTTGCGCATGCGCGAGAAGCTGCGCATGCGCAGTTGTGAAAAGAGCGCACAGTAAAGGAAAAGCGATTTGCGCATGCGCAATCCATTCCTACGCTTTACGTCACGAGCGTCATGAAGTCAGAGGCCCCGGACCATGCCCACTTAAAGGGAAATGTTCGAAAATTACAAAGAAGAGTTTTAAAGCCGCAAAACACCATTCTTTCACCTCGAAAGATAGAACAATGCCTGAACTTCTACCAGTAGTTGAAATCAACCTCCGCAGAACCCTGCAACAAGCAGTTAGCACCGCCCAAAGAGATAATTTCATCCTTGAAGACTACTACTCGGACGATGATTTCTTCCTTGGACACAGAGATCGCAATGACAATACCGAAACACAAGAAGATAATTGGTTCATCAAAGAATACTACTCAGACATGGCTGAGTTATTCGGGTTTGATGATCATACAAGCATCAGCGCCACGGTTGAAAAGCTCAAAACGACTCTACTCATGGTAGATGAATCCAATACGATGGTGCCATGGCAGATCGTCGACACATTGGATGACAGCAACCTGTCAAATACCCACGAAGAAGACGAAGCCCACAGAGAGCGGCCTGATGCCACACGAAAAATGATCCACACACCACGAAGAATCCCCGACTCCACACAGAGGGTGGTCCACGCACCACGAAGAGTCCCCGACTCCACACAGAGAGCGATGAAAGACTCCACAGCGAGACCACTGCACAACTCCACACAGAAAGCGATGAAAGACTCCACAGCAAGACCACTGCCCGACTCCATTGAGAGCGCACAGATCGACTCCACAGCGAGACCACTGCACGACTGCACACAGGGAACGATGCCAGACTCCATTGAGAGCGCACAGATCGACTCCACAGAGAGAGTGATACAAGCCTGCACAGCGAGCTCGTTGACAGATTCCACAATGGAAGCAACGCAAGACTCCATAGCGCAGTCCTTGCATGAACAAGACCATGAAGGTCTACCCACCTTATCTGAGCAACCAGCAGCAGACAATGCGAGTCTGCCATGCTCACGTGAACAACAGAAAGACTATGACAATCTACCCAAATTACTTGAACCACCAGAAGAAGACTCTGACAGTCTACCCAGCTCATCTAACCAACAAGAAGATACTTCGCCTTCAGGGCGGAGCATGAGGTCAACGGCCAACCAGGACCCGGGATCTGTCAGCCAATGACATTAGGGCTTCCAGTCCCACATGACCCCCAATACATACTACCACATTCACCCCTTGTCAAAAATGAACCCGGCAGGGTGATGCTTCGTATGGTGGTAAGGGTTTACAGGGCTGGTCCTGGGAGGATAGAACAGTTACATGGTAGTACAGTATTGGACAGTATCGTCCTGTTACAACTATTTACAGAGGGTATAGGAAAAACAAAATGTTCATTGGACAGTCCATCTTTGTTTTACATCGACGCCACGAGTCGGTCGGGCAGTCTGGTCGTCCGTGTCGATTGCCTCGGCGGTGGTGGTGGTGCTTGTACCAGCGTTGTCGCCTCCGGGAGCCGCACGGTTTCAGCTGTCGGTGCAAAGGGGAGGGGGACTGATCCTCCTGGGAAGGGGGCGGTCGCGGGGTGCGGCGGTGGCAGGAAGGGGGGCGGTTGGGTTGATGGTGTCGGGGGGGTGTGCGTGGTGCCGGCGGGCGCCAGATCCCGCAGGGAGACCGTGTCCTGTCGGCCGTCGGGGTACTCCACGTAGGCGTACTGGGGGTTTGCGTGGAGGAGGTGAACCCTTTCGACCAACGGGTCCGCCTTATGTGCCCGCACGTGCTTTCGGAGCAAGATGGGTCCTGGGGCCGCCAGCCAGGTAGGCAGCGACGTTCCAGAGGAGGACCTCCTAGGGAAGACAAGGAGACGCTCGTGAGGCGTTTGATTAGTGCTTGTACATAATAACGACCGGATGGAATGGAGAGCGTCTGGGAGGACCTCCTGCCACCGTGAAACTGGGAGATCCCTGGACCGTAGGGCCAGTAGGACGGCCTTCCAGACCGTGCCGTTCTCCCTTTCTACTTGCCCGTTCCCCCGGGGGTTGTAGCTGGTCGTCCTGCTTGAAGCTATGCCCTTGCTGAGTAGGAACTGGCGCAGCTCGTCACTCATGAAAGAGGATCCCCTGTCGCTGTGGACGTATGCGGTGTAACCGAACAGCGTGAAGATGCTGTTCAGGGCTTTAATGACTGTGGCCGCGGTCATGTCGGAGCAGGGAATGGCAAAAGGGAAGTGGGAGTATTCGTCCACTACATTAAGGAAATACGCGTTGCGGTCGGTGGAGGGGAGGGGCCCTTTGAAATCGAGACTGAGGCGTTCAAAGGGGCGGGAAGCCTTAATCAGGTGCGCTCCATCTGGCATGAGAAAATGCGGTTTGCATTCTGCGCAGATGTGGCAGTCCCTTGTGACTGTACGGACCTCCTCTAAGGAGTATGGGAGATTGCGGGACTTGATGAAGTGGTAAAACCGAGTGACCCCCGGGTGGCAGAGGTCCTCGTGGAGAGCTTGGAGGCGGTCAATTTGTGCGTTGGCACATGTGCCGCTGGATAGGGCATCGGACGGCTCGTTCAGCTTTCCGGGCCGGTACAAGATCTCATAGTTGAAGGTGGAGAGTTCGATCCTCCACCGCAAGATCTTGTCGTTCTTGATCTTGCCCCGCTGTGCATTATCGAACATGAAGGCTACCGACCGTTGGTCAGTGAGGAGAGTGAATCTCCTGCCGGCCAGGTAATGCCTCCAATGTCGCACAGCTTCCACTATGGCTTGGGCTTCCTTTTCCACGGAGGAGTGGTGGATTTCTGAGGCGTGGAGGGTTCGGGAGAAGAAGGCCACGGGTCTGCCCGCTTGGTTAAGGGTAGCCGCTAGAGCGACGTCAGAGGCGTCGCTCTCGACCTGGAAGGGGAGGGACTCGTCGATGGCGCGCATCGTAGCCTTTGCGATGTCCGCTTTGATGCGGCTGAAGGCCTGGCAAGCCTCTGTCGACAGAGGGAAAGTCGTGGTCTGTATTAGGGGGCGGGCCTTGTCTGCGTACTGGGGGACCCACTGGGCGTAGTATGAAAAGAACCCCAGGCAGCGTTTCAGGGCTTTTGGGCAGTGCGGGAGGGGAAATTCCATGAGTGCGCGCATACGTTCGGGGTCGGGGCCTATTATCCCATTGCGCACTATGTAGCCCAGAATGGCTAGCCGATCGGTGCTAAAAACGCACTTGTCCTCGTTGTACGTGAGGTTCAAGGCTTTGGCGGTCTGGAGGAATTTTTGGAGGTTGGCGTCGTGGTCCTGCTGGTCGTGGCCGCAGATGGTTACATTGTCGAGGTACGGGAACGTGGCCCGTAACCCATGTTGATCAACCATTCGGTCCATCTCCCGTTGGAAGACCGAGACCCCGTTTGTGACGCCAAAAGGGACCCGTAGGAAATGGTATAATCGCCCGTCTGCCTCGAAGGCTGTGTACTTGCGGTCACTTGGGCGGATGGGGAGCTGATGGTAGGCGGACTTGAGGTCCACGGTGGAGAAGACTTTATACTGGGCAATCCGATTGACCATGTCGGATATGCGGGGGAGAGGGTACGCGTCTAGTTGTGTGTACCTGTTGATGGTCTGGCTATAGTCAATGACCATCCTTTGTTTCTCCCCTGTCTTCACTACTACCACCTGTGCTCTCCAGGGACTATTACTGGCCTGGATTATGCCCTCCTTTAGTAGCCGCTGGACTTCGGAGCGAATGAAGGTCCGGTCCTGGGCGCTGTACCGTCTGCTCCTAGTGGCGACGGGTTTGCAATCCGGGGTGAGGTTCGCAAACAAGGACGGGGGTTGCACCTTGAGGGTGGCGAGGCCACAGATAGTGAGTGGGGGCATGGGGCCGCCGAATTTAAACGTAAGTCTCTGTAGGTTACATTGAAAATCTAAGCCCAGCAAGGTGGGGGCACAGAGTTGGGGAAGGACGTTAAGTTTGTAGTTTTTGAATTCCCTCCCCTGTACCGTTAGGGTAACTATGCAGAATCCCTGGATCTGTACGGAGTGGGATCCTGCAGCTAGGCAAATCTTTTGTGCGCTGGGGAAGGTAGTTAAGGAACAGCGTCTTACCGTGTCGGGATGTATAAAACTTTCCGTGCTCCCGGAGTCGACAAGGCATGGCGTTTCGTGGCCGTTAATTAGGACCGTTGTTGTCGTCGTCTGGAGAGTCCGGGGCCGAGCCTGATCGAGCGTAACCGAAGCGAGCCGTGGTTGTAGTAGTGGGGTGGGGTCCGTTGTTGCCGTCCAAGATGGCGTCGGGGATGGACAAAATGGCCACCCCCATACATCGCCCGTGGCTGAGGGGTCACAAGATGGCGTCGGGGGTGGACAAAATGGCCGCCCCCATGCGTCGTACAGGTCGGGGGCGGTCCAAGATGGCGGCGCCCCTCCTCCCCTCGTGGTGGTCGGGACCCAAAATGGCGGCGTCTGCGGGTCGCACATGGTGTGCTGGGGGGTCTGGGAGCGCTAGGACCGCGCGGAGTTCCTGCATTGCGAGCGCCAGGGCCGCGGGCGCTAGGACCGCGCGGAGTTCCTTGACTGCGAGCGCCAGGGCCGCGGGCGCTAGGACCGCGCGGAGCTCCCTCGCCGGGGACAGCGGTGGTCGGGGCCCAGGCCGGCGGGTCAGTCGTGGGGCCGCGAGCGCTGGGACGGTGCGGAGCTCCCTCGCCGGGGACAGCGGTGGTCGGGGTCCAGGTAGGTTGCGCCGGCGGGTCAGGCGTGGGGCGCGGGACGGGGGTGAGGGCCCAGGTCGGCGGCGCCGGCGGGTCAGTCGTGGGGCCGCGAGCGCTGGGACCGTGCGGAGCTCCCTTGCCGGGGACAGCGGTGGTCGGGGCCCAGGCCGGCGGGTCAGGCGTGGGGTGCGAGACGGGGGTGAGGGCCCAGGTCGGCGGCGCCGGCGGGTCAGTCGTGGGGCCGCGGGCGCTGGGACCGTGCGGAGCTCCCTCGCCGGGGACAGCGGTGGTCGGGGCCCAGGCCGGCGGGTCAGTCGTGGGGCCGCGAGCGCTGGGACCGTGCGGAGCTCCCTCGCCGGGGACAGCGGTGGTCGGGGCCCAGGCCGGCGGCGCCGGCGGGTCAGTCGTGGGGCCGCGGGCGCTGGGACCGTGCGGAGCTCCCTCGCCGGGGACAGCGGTGGTCGGGGTCCAGGTAGGTTGCGCCGGCGGGTCAGGCATGGCGCGCGGGACGGGGGTGAGGGTGGCGTTCGGGATACGAAAAACCCCCTCCTCTCCGTGGAGAGTGTTGGCCGGCACCCAAATCGGGAGCGCCGGCGGCGGGTCGTACATGGACTGCGGGGAGGGGGGTTGGGGAGCGTAGGCGGCGTGCAGGGCTCCCAGTTCTCCCGGGACCGCGGTGGTCGGGACCCAAAATGGCGGCGTCTGCGGGTCGCACATGGCGTGCTGGGGGGGTTGGGAGGCATAGACTGCCTGTAGGGCTCCCTGTGGCCCCGGGACGGCGGCGACCTCGCGGGACCGGCACACAACCGCATAGTGGCCCTTTTTCCCGCAGCTTTTGCAGATAGCTGCGCTGTCGGGGGTGCTTCGCCTGGCCGCAGAAATAACAGCGGGCGCCCCCGGTGCGACTCGGCGTTTGGACTGCGCAAGCCTGTGGGGTGTGCGGGGGGGGGGGTAGGGGGTTTGCCGCGGCGGGTACGTACGGGGCCCAATGGCCTGCCGCGCGGTCGGGGCCGTAGGCGCGGGTATTACGCGCGGCTACGTCCAGCGAGGCTGCCAGGGCCCGTGCCTCTGAGAGTCCTAGCGACTCTTTTTCTAGAAGTCTCTGGCGGATTTGGGAGGATTGCATACCTGCCACAAAAGCATCGCGCATTAACATGTCCGTATGTTCGTTTGCATTCACCGACGGGCAGCTGCAGGCTCTTCCCAAAATCAGCAGCGCGGCGTAGAACTCGTCCATCGATTCTCCGGGAGCTTGCCATCTTGTCGCGAGCTGGTAGCGAGCGTAGATTTGGTTAACTGGGCGAACGTAGAGACTTCTCAGTGCTGTGATCGCCGTCTGGAAATCGGCGGTGTCTTCAATGAGGGTGAAAATCTCCGTGCTCACCCTCGAGTGCAGGACCTGCAGTTTTTGTTCGTCTGAGACTCGGCCTGTGGTCGATGTGATGTAGGCCTCGAAGCAAGTCTGCCAGTGTTTGAAGGCTGTTGCCGCATTCACTGCGTGGGGGCTGATCCTCAGGCATTCTGGAATGATCCTGAGCTCCATAGTCCTTTTTAGGCACGCTTAATAAATTGTGGCGCACAAAGACTCCGTGAGACGAATAGAGTGAAGTCGATGAGGCTTTATTAAGCGTGTCTGTTCCCCAGCAGCCCGATAGTAAACTGGCCTGCGGGGGAAGGCACCGGCTTCTTATACTTCGCCTTCAGGGCGGAGTATGAGGTCAACGGCCAACCAGGACCCGGGATCTGTCAGCCAATGACATTAGGGCTTCCAGTCCCACATGACCCCCAATACATACTACCACAGACTGCACACAGAGAACGATGCCAGACTCCATTGAGAGCGCACAGATCGACTCCACAGAGAGAGTGATACAAGCCTGCACAGCGAGCTCGTTGACAGATTCCACAATGGAAGCAACGCAAGACTTCATAGCGCAGTCCTTGCATGAACAAGACCATGAAGGTCTTGTTCATGCCGATTTCGGCGGCGTGAGAACAGCTGGTGAGTCAGTTTCAGCCGGAGCATTGCGGAAGGAGGTTGCTGGGAGGTAAGTCAACCTTTAAAAGCACTTGTCTTTGCAGGGGCAGGCCAGTCGATTTCGGCGGCGTGAGAACAGCTGGTGAGTCAGTTTCAGCGGGAGCACTGCGGAAGGAGGTTGCTGGGAGGTAAGTCAACCTTTAAAAGCACTTGTCTTTGCAGGGGCAGGCCAGTCGATTTCGGTGGGAGTGGAGCTGGCTGGTTAGTCAATTTCAGCAGGAGCTGAGAATTTTTCTTTTTTTTTAAAATTAGTTTTTTAGGCGGGATCAGGAAGTCGACCCGCGGACGTCTGGGAAGACCCTCACCAATAAATTCTGGTGGAGAGGAAACCCGATACACTACACGTGTAGTGTCTCCCACCCGCCCTCCTCCTCTAACCTAATAATAAAACCCATTGGTCTGAGGTAAGTACCATATTTTATTATATTATTATTATTTTTTCTAAAAATTTTATTTAGTTGTTAGCCAGATCTTGGTAGAAAGTTAGAGGAATGGCAGGGAAGGGAGTGCAATGTTCCTCCTGCAGGATGTTTGAGGTGAGGGATGCAGTTAGTGTCCCTGCTGATTTTACCTGCAGGAAGTGCTGCCATCTCCAGCTCCTCCAAGACCGAGTTAGGGAACTGGAGCTGGAGTTGGAAGAACTTCGGATCATTCGGGAGGCAGAAGGGGTCATAGATAGCAGCTTCAGGGAATTAGTTACACCAAAGATTGGAGATAGGTGGGTAACTGTAAGAGGGACTGGGAAAAAACAGTCAGTGCAGGGATCCCCTGCGGTCGTTCCCCTGAGAAACAAGTATACTGCTTTGGATACTTGTGGGGGGGGGGACTTACCAGGGGTAAGCCATGGGGTACGGGCCTCTGGCACGGAGTCTGTCCCTGTTGCTCAGAAGGGAAGGGGGGAGAGGAGCAGAGCATTAGTAATTGGGGACCCTATAGTCAGGGGCACAGATAGGAGATTTTGTGGGAGCGTGAGAGACTCACGTTTGGTATGTTGCCTCCCAGGTGCAAGGGTACGTGATGTCTCGGATCGTGTTTTCCGGGTCCTTAGGGGGGAGGGGGAGCAGCCCCAAGTCGTGGTCCACATTGGCACCAACGACATAGGTAGGAAAGGGGACAAGGATGTCAGGCAGGCTTTCAGGGAGCTAGGATGGAAGCTCAGAACTAGAACAAACAGAGTTGTTATCTCTGGGTTGTTGCCCGTGCCACGTGATAGTGAGATGAGGAATAGGGAGAGAGAGCATTGAAACACGTGGCTACAGGGATGGTGCAGGCGGGAGGGATTCAGATTTTTGGATAACTGGGGCTCTTTCTGGGGAAGGTGGGACCTCTACAGACAGGATGGTCTACATCTGAACCTGAGGGGCACAAATATCCTGGGGGGGGAGATTTGTTAGTGCTCTTTGGGGGGTTTAAACTAATGCAGCAGGGGCATGGGAACCTGGATTGTAGTTTTAGGGTAAGGGAGAATGAGAGTATAGAGGTCAGGAGCACAGATTTGACGTCGCAGGAGGGGGCCAGTGTTCAGGTAGGTGGTTTGAAGTGTGTCTACTTCAATGCCAGGAGTATACGAAACAAGGTAGGGGAACTGGCAGCATGGGTTGGTACCTGGGACTTCGATGTTGTGGCCATTTCGGAGACATGGATAGAGCAGGGACAGGAATGGATGTTGCAGGTTCCGGGGTTTAGGTGTTTTCGTAAGCTCAGAGAAGGAGGCAAAAGAGGGAGGTGTGGCGCTGCTAGTCAAGAGCAGTATTACGGTGGCGGAGAGGATGCTAGATGGGGACTCTTCTTCCGAGGTAGTATGGGCTTAAGTTAGAAACAGGAAAGGAGAGGTCACCCTGTTGGGAGTTTTTTATAGGCCTCCTAATAGTTCTAGGGATGTAGAGGAAAGGATGGCGAAGATGATTCTGGATATGAGCAAAAGTAACAGGGTAGTTATTATGGGAGACTTTAACTTTCCAAATATTGACTGGAAAAGATATAGTTCGAGTACAATAGATGGGTCGTTTTTTGTACAGTGTGTGCAGGAGGGTTTCCTGAAACAATATGTTGACAGGCCAACAAGAGGCGAGGCCACGTTGGATTTGGTTTTGGGTAATGAACCAGGCCAGGTGTTGGATTTGGAGGTAGGAGAGCACTTTGGGGACAGTGACCACAATTCGGTGACGTTTACGTTAATGATGGAAAGGGATAAGTATACACCGCAAGGCAAGAGTTATAGCTGGGGGAAGGGCAATTATGATGCCATTAGACGTGACTTGGGGGGGATAAGGTGGAGAAGTAGGCTGCAAGTGTTGGGCACACTGGATAAGTGGGGCTTGTTCAAGGATCAGCTACTGCGTGTTCTTGATAAGTATGTACCGGTCAGACAGGGAGGAAGGCGTCGAGCGAGGGAACCGTGGTTTACCAAGGAAGTGGAATCTCTTGTTAAGAGGAAGAAGGAGGCCTATGTGAAGATGAAGTGTGAAGTTTCGGTTGGGGCGATGGATAGTTACAAGGTAGCGAGGAAGGATCTAAAGAGAGAGCTAAGACGAGCAAGGAGGGGACATGAGAAGTATTTGGCAGGAAGGATCAAGGAAAACCCAAAAGCTTTCTATAGGTATGTCAGGAATAAGCGAATGACTAGGGAAAGAGTAGGACCAGTCAAGGACAGGGATGGGAAATTGTGTGTGGAGTCTGAAGAGATAGGCGAGATACTAAATGAATATTTTTCGTCAGTATTCACTCAGGAAAAAGATAATGTTGTGGAGGAGAATGCTGAGACCCAGGCTAATAGAATAGATGGCATTGAGGTACGTAGGGAAGAGGTGTTGGCAATTCTGGACAGGCTGAAAATAGATAAGTCCCCGGGACCTGATGGGATTTATCCTAGGATTCTATGGGAGGCCAGGGAAGAGATTGCTGGACCTTTGGCTTTGATTTTTATGTCATCATTGGCTACAGGAATAGTGCCAGAGGACTGGAGGACAGCAAATGTGGTCCCTTTGTTCAAAAAGGGGAGCAGAGACAACCCCGGCAACTATAGACCGGTGAGCCTCACGTCTGTAGTGGGTAAAGTCTTGGAGGGGATTATAAGAGACAAGATTTATAATCATCTAGATAGGAATAATATGATCAGGGATAGTCAGCATGGCTTTGTGAAGGGTAGGTCATGCGTCACAAACCTTATTGAGTTCTTTGAGAAGGTGACTGAACAGGTAGACGAGGGTAGAGCAGTTGATGTGGTGTATATGGATTTCAGCAAAGCGTTTGATAAGGTTCCCCACGGTAGGCTATTGCAAAAAATACGGAGGCTGGGGATTGAGGGTGATTTAGAGATGTGGATCAGAAATTGGCTAGCTGAAAGAAGACAGAGGGTGGTGGTTGATGGGAAATGTTCAGAATGGAGTACAGTCACAAGTGGAGTACCACAAGGATCTGTTCTGGGGCCGTTGCTGTTTGTCATTTTTATCAATGACCTAGAGGAAGGCGCAGAAGGGTGGGTGAGTAAATTTGCAGACGATACTAAAGTCGGTGGTGTTGTCGATAGTGTGGAAGGATGTAGCAGGTTACAGAGGGATATAGATAAGCTGCAGAGCTGGGCTGAGAGGTGGCAAATGGAGTTTAATGTAGAGAAGTGTGAGGTGATTCACTTTGGAAGGAATAACAGGAATGCGGAATATTTGGCTAATGGTAAAGTTCTTGAAAGTGTGGATGAGCAGAGGGATCTAGGTGTCCATGTACATAGATCCCTGAAAGTTGCCACCCAGGTTGATAGGGTTGTGAAGAAGGCCTATGGAGTGTTGGCCTTTATTGGTAGAGGGATTGAGTTCCGGAGTCGGGAGGTCATGTTGCAGCTGTACAGAACTCTGGTACGGCCGCATTTGGAGTATTGCGTACAGTTCTGGTCACCGCATTATAGGAAGGACGTGGAGGCTTTGGAGCGGGTGCAGAGGAGATTTACCAGGATGTTGCCTGGTATGGAGGGAAAATCTTATGAGGAAAGGCTGATGGACTTGAGGTTGTTTTCGTTGGAGAGAAGAAGGTTAAGAGGAGACTTAATAGAGGCATACAAAATGATCAGGGGGTTGGATAGGGTGGACAGTGAGAGCCTTCTCCCGCGGATGGATATGGCTGGCACGAGGGGACATAACTTTAAACTGAGGGGTAATAGATATAGGACAGAGGTCAGAGGTAGGTTCTTTACGCAAAGAGTAGTGAGGCCGTGGAATGCCCTACCTGCTACAGTAGTGAACTCGCCAACATTGAGGGCATTTAAAAGTTTATTGGATAAACATATGGATGATAATGGCATAGTGTAGGTTAGATGGCTTTTGTTTCGGTGCAACATCGTGGGCCGAAGGGCCTGTACTGCGCTGTATTGTTCTATGTTCTATGTTCTATGTCTACCCACCTTATCTGAGCAACCAGCAGCAGACAATGCAAGTCTACCACGCTCACGTGAACAACAGAAAGACTATGACAATCTACCCAAATTACTTGAACCACCAGAAGAAGACTCTGACAGTCTACCCAGCTCATCTAACCAACAAGAAGACACTGCAGGTCTACCCACTGTATGTGAGACAAGTGACGAAGGCATCACAATTCCCATACAAGATATGCAACATTACAGCAAGACTGACTGATCTCAGCTCGTATGCACAGAGGCACTCGACAATCCAAATGTCATGTGAAAGTGCCTTTAAGAATTGCATGTTTAATAAATGTACCTTTAAGAAATGAAGCTGATCATATTACTGAAGTGATGTCACGGGGGGGAGCTGAGCTCACTTCTGCTTTTTGGGAGTTTTAGTTTCAGTTTGAGACAGCCGCTTGGGAGTGTCTGTGTGTTTTGCTGAGAGCTGCAGAAAGAAAACACATAGCTGGTTTGTTGATGTCTGCAAATCCAAAGACTATAAATATATTGAATGTAACCTCATGCCTGTTTTGAAGGTTTGAAGCCTTTTGGATGTTTAAAGGAACAGTTTGAAGGATTATTTAGTGTTGTAGTCTTTTGGGGTTATCTTTGAAGTAATGGGTGTTAAGATATTCAATGTTTGTTTTGAAAAGGTTAAATTGACTTCCGGGTGCGGCGATGACCAGCTAAGTCGCACGTTTCGGCAGCTCCCGGTGGAACGGACTTTTGGGCTCTTGATAGGAGCCCCAACGGCAATTTTAACGGCTAAAAACACTGTGCGGTAAACCAGAAGGGAATTCCCCCTGGACACGGATGGAAAAAGGAGAGGAAAGTGGCCAGATTGCAGTGGATCCTTTGGAACAGCGGCAAGGAAGGCAAGCAAAAACCAAGATGGCGTCGGAAGGTGGCAGTTTCACATGGGGCCCTGAACAACAAGAGTTCTTGAAATGCTGCGTGGAAGAGATAAAAAAGGAAATGGAGAAAGAGCTGTTGGCCCCGATACTACAGGCGATCGAAGGGCTAAAGGAGGAACAAAAGACCCAGGAGCGGGAGCTTCGGGTCGTGAAGGCGAAGGCAGCCGAGAATGAGGACGATATACAGGGCCTGGTGGTGAAGACGGAGATACAGGAGGCACATCAGAAACGATGTGTGGAAAGGTTGGAGGCTCTGGAAAACAACGCAAGGAGGAACAACCTGAGGATTCTAGGTCTTCCTGAAGGTGTGGAGGGAGCGGACGTCGGGGCATATGTGAGCACGATGCTGCACTCGTTAATGGGAGCGGAGGCCCCGGCGGGTCCGTTGGAGGTGGAGGGAGCATACCGAGTTATGGCGCGAGGACCGAGAGCGGGAGAAATTCCCAGAGCCATAGTGGTGAGATTCCTCCGTTTTAAGGACAGAGAAATGGTCCTTAGATGGGCGAAGAAAACTCGGAGCAGTAAATGGGAGAACGCGGTGATCCGCGTTTATCAAGACTGGAGTGCGGAGGTGGCGAGAAGGAGGGCGAGCTTTAATCGGGCCAAGGCGGTGCTTCATAAAAAGAAGATAAAATTCGGAATGTTGCAACCGGCAAGACTGTGGGTCACATATCGAGGGCGGCACCACTACTTTGAGACGGCGGATGAAGCGTGGACTTTTATTGTGGAAGAAAAACTGGAATGAGTGGGTTATTAAAAAGAACGTTTGGACAAAGTGGTGGGGCGAATGTGGGGGGCGAAGAGGGGTTTTATGTTCTAATCCTGCGGAGTGGTAACTTTTCTCTCTCCCACAGGTGGTGATGGGGGGAGGTGGGGAGGGAGAGGAGATGGGGCGTTGGCCATGGGGGGCGGGGCCAAGGGAGAAGCGCGGGCTTGGCTCCCGCGCTATGATAATTATGGCGGGAATAGAGAAGCAGGAAGGAGGGGGCGTCGCACGGTGCGAGCCGTGGTCACGGGGGGAAGCCGAGGTCAGCTAGAGCTTGCTGACTTCTGGGAGCAACATGGGGGGAGTAATTACGCTAGCGGGGGGTCTAGCGGGGGGGGGTGGGAGGGGGGAATTACTGGGTTGCTGCTGCTGGGGAAAGGGGGGAGCGGGTACGGGAGAGGATGGGCGGGGGGGCACCGCCTGGGGGAGATACAGCTGCGTGGGAACTGGGTGAGAAGCTGGAAAAAGGTGATGGCTAATCGACAAGGGGGGGGGGGTGGGAAGTCCCCCAACTCGGCTGATCACGTGGAACGTGAGAGGGCTGAACGGGCCGATAAAGAGGGCACGGGTACTCGCACACCTCAAGAAACTTAAAGCAGATGTGGTTATGTTACAGGAAACGCACCTGAAACTGATAGACCAGGTTAGGCTGCGCAAAGGATGGGTGGGGCAGGTGTTCCATTCGGGGCTAGATGCGAAAAACAGGGGGGTGGCTATATTAGTGGGGAAGCGGGTAGTGTTCGAGGCAAAGACTATAGTGGCGGATAACGGGGGCAGATACGTGATGGTGAGTGGCAAACTACAGGGAGAGACGGTGGTTTTGGTAAACGTATATGCCCCGAACTGGGATGATGCCAATTTTATGAGGCGGATGCTAGGACGCATTCCGGACCTAGAGACGGGAAAGCTGATAATGGGGGGAGACTTTAATACGGTGTTGGAACCAGGGCTGGATAGGTCGAAGTCCAGGACTGGAAGGAGGCCAGCAGCAGCCAAGGTGCTTAAAGATTTTATGGAGCAGATGGGTGGGGTGGACCCGTGGAGATTTAGTAGACCTAGGAGTAAGGAGTTCTCGTTTTTCTCCTATGTCCATAAAGTCTACTCGCGTATAGACTTTTTTGTGCTGGGTAGGGCATTGATCCCGAAGGTGAGGGGAACGGAGTATACGGCTATAGCCATTTCGGATCACGCCCCACACTGGGTGGACTTGGAGATAGGGGAGGAAACAGGAGGGCGCCCACCCTGGAGAATGGACATGGGACTAATGGCGGATGAGGGGGTGTGTCTAAGGGTGAGGGGGTGTATTGAAAAGTACTTGGAACTCAATGATAATGGGGAGGTCCAGGTGGGAGTGGTCTGGGAGGCGTTGAAGGCGGTGGTTAGGGGGGAGTTGATATCAATAAGGGCACATAAAGGGAAGCAGGAGAGTAAGGAACGGGAGCGGTTGCTGCAAGAACTTTTGAGGGTAGACAGACAATATGCGGAAGCACCGGAGGAGGGATTGTATAGGGAAAGGCAAAGGCTGCATGTGGAATTTGACTTGCTGACTACAGGCACTGCAGAGGCACAATGGAGGAAGGCACAGGGTGTACAGTATGAATATGGGGAGAAGGCGAGCAGGTTGCTGGCACACCAATTGAGGAAAAGGGGAGCAGCGAGGGAAATAGGGGGAGTGAGGGACGAGGAAGGAGAGATGGAGCGGGGAGCGGAGAGAGTGAATGGAGTGTTCAAGACATTTTATAAAAAATTATATGAAGCTCAACCCCCGGATGGGAGGGAGAGAATGATGGACTTTTTGGATCGGCTGGAAATTCCCAAGGTGAAAGAGCAGGAAAGGGTGGGACTGGGAGCACAGATCGAGGTAGAAGAAGTGGTGAAAGGAATTAGGAGCATGCAGACGGGAAAGGCCCCGGGACCGGATGGATTCCCAGTCGAATTCTATAGAAAATATTTGGACTTGCTTGCCCCGGTACTGACGAGGACCTTTAATGAGGCAAAGGAAAGGGGACAACTGCCCCCGACTATGTCTGAAGCAACGATATCGCTTCTCTTAAAGAAGGAAAAGGACCCGCTACAATGCGGGTCCTACAGACCAATTTCCCTCCTAAATGTAGATGCCAAGGTCCTGGCCAAGGTAATGGCAATGAGAATAGAGGAATGTGTCCCGGGGGTGGTCCACGAGGAACAAAATGGGTTTGTGAAGGGGAGACAGCTGAACACGAATATACGGAGGTTGTTAGGGGTAATGATGATGGCCCCACCAGAGGGAGAAACAGAGATAGTAGTGGCGATGGATGCCGAGAAAGCATTTGATAGAGTGGAATGGGATTATTTGTGGGAGGTGTTGAGGAGATTTGGTTTTGGAGAGGGGTATGTTAGATGGGTGCAGCTATTGTATAGGGCCCCAGTGGCGAGCGTGGTCACGAATGGACGGGGATCGGCATATTTTCGGCTCCATAGAGGGACATGGCAGGGATGCCCTCTGTCCCCATTATTGTTTGCACTGGCGATTGAGCCCCTGGCGATAGCGTTGAGGGGTTCCAAGAAGTGGAGGGGAGTACTTAGGGGAGGAGAAGAACACCGGGTATCTTTGTATGTGGACGATTTGCTACTATATGTGGCGGATCCGGCGGAGGGGATGCCAGAAATAATGCGGATACTTGGGGAGTTCGGGGATTTTTCGGGGTATAAATTGAACATGGGGAAAAGTGAGTTGTTTGTGGTGCATCCAGGGGAGCCGAGTAGAGAAATAGAGGACCTACCGTTGAGGAAGGTAACAAGAGACTTTCGTTACCTGGGGATCCAGATAGCTAAGAATTGGGGCACATTGCACAGGTTAAATTTAACGCGGTTGGTGGAACAGATGGAGGAAGATTTCAAGAGATGGGATATGGTAGCCCTGTCAATGGCAGGGAGGGTGCAGGCGGTTAAGATGGTGGTCCTCCCGAGATTCCTCTTTGTGTTTCAGTGCCTCCCGGTGGTGATCACGAAGGCTTTTTTTAAAAGGATTGAAAAGAGCATCATGGGTTTTGTCTGGACCGGGAAGACCCCGAGAGTGAGGAAGGGATTCTTACAGCGTAGCAGGGATAGGGGGAGGGCTGGCACTACCGAGCCTAAGTGAGTATTATTGGGCCGCTAATATTTCAATGGTGAGTAAGTGGATGGGAGAGGAGGAGGGAGCGGCGTGGAAGAGATTAGAGAGGGCGTCCTGTAGGGGGACTAGCCTACAGGCTATGGTGACAGCCCCATTGCCGTTCTCACCGAGGAACTACACCACAAGCCCGGTGGTGGTGGCTACACTGAAGATTTGGGGGCAGTGGAGACGGCATAGGGGAAAGACTGGAGCCTTGGGGGGGTCCCCGATAAGAAACAACCATAGGTTTGCCCCGGGGGGAATGGATGGGGGATATGGAATGTGGCAAAGAGCAGGAATAACGCAACTGAAAGATCTGTTTGTGGATGGGAAGTTCGCGAGTCTGGGAGCGCTGACCGAGAAATATGGGTTGCCCCAAGGGAATGCATTTAGGTATATGCAACTGAGGGCTTTTGCGAGGCAACAGGTGAGGGAATTCCCGCAGCTCCCGACACAAGAGGTGCAGGACAGAGTGATCTCAAAGACATGGGTGGGGGATGGTAAGGTGTCAGATATATATAGGGAAATGAGGGACGAAGGGGAGACTATGGTAGATGAACTAAAAGGGAAATGGGAAGAAGAGCTGGGGGAGGAGATCGAGGAGGGGCTGTGGGCAGATGCCCTAAGCAGGGTAAACTCGTCGTCCTCGTGTGCCAGGCTAAGCCTGATTCAGTTTAAGGTATTACACAGGGCGCATATGACTGGAGCGCGGCTCAGTAAATTTTTTGGGGTGGAGGATAGGTGTGCGAGGTGCTCGAGAAGCCCAGCGAATCATACCCATATGTTTTGGTCATGCCCGGCACTACGGGGGTTTTGGATGGGGGTGACAAAGGTGCTTTCAAAAGTAGTGGGGGTCCGGGTCGAACCAAGCTGGGGGTTGGCTAGATTTGGGGTTTCACAAGAGCCGGGAGTGCAGGAGGAGAGAGAGGCCGATGTTTTGGCCTTTGCGTCCCTAGTAGCCCGGCGCAGGATACTGCTAATGTGGAAAGAAGCCAAGCCCCCGGGGGTGGAGACCTGGATAAATGACATGGCGGGGTTCATAAAGCTAGAGCGGATTAAGTTCGTCCTAAGGTGGTCGGCTCAAGGGTTCACCAGGCGGTGGCAACCGTTCGTCGAATACCTTGCGGATAGATAGATGGAATGGGAAAAAGAAGGCAGCAGCAGCAGCCCAGGATTGGGGGGGGGGGGGGAGGGGGGGGGAGGGGGGGGGAGGGGTGGGGGGGGGTGGGCGGGGGGGGTGTAACTTGAGACAAGGCAGTTGCCAATTAGGGCTAGTTTTCATTTTTGTTATTTAATATTTATTCATTTTTTGTTTATATAAAATAGGTCATTGTTATTTGTGTTGTTATAATATTGTGTAAAGGATGCACAATGTACTGTGTTGGTTGACCAAAAATTTTCAATAAAATATTTAATAAAAAAGAAAAGGTTAAATTGAGTTCATAGAATAAACATTGTTTTGATTTAAAAACCACGTGTCCATAATTGTAATACTACACCTGGGGAACAAGCCGTGTGCTCCATTAAAGGGGGGGGGGGGGGCGTTGGTTGAACTCCATGATACATTTTTGGGTTCTGAAAACACCTCTCCCATAACAATTGGGGGCTCGTCTGGGATAAAAGTCTATCTATTGGATTGGCTTTTGTGAACTTAAAGACAATGAAGGATTGTTGCTTTTCCGGTGTGGTATTTTAGTTTAAGTGGGGAGAGTGTTGTGAACAATGGCTCTTTCGGAAGCTCAGAATTTTTGGGGGTGGACACGGTAACACGTGATACCTTACTGACAGAGACTAAAAACAGACTGTTAGGTTTGGCAAAAGCATTGCAGTTAACTTTCCCTAGCAAAATACGAAAAGATGAGGTACTTAACGCGGTCTCTGCGCATTTACGTTTGCCTGTGATACATTCTGACTCATTAGATATGGCAAAGCTTCAGTTGCAGATGAAGAAATTTGAACATGAAAAAGAATTAAAGCAACTTGAACATGAAAAAGAATTAAAGCGGCTTGAATATGCAATGAAAGAAAAAGAAAGAGATAGAGATAGATAGGAAAAAGAAAAGGAGAGAGAAGAAAGAAACAAAGAGATAGAGAGGAAAGGGAAAAAGAGAGTTTGAACTTCGGAAAATGGCTCTGAAACATGAAAATCAGTTATAATTGGCAGACGCAACGGGAGGAGATGGATGAAGATAATGAGGCAGAGCGTCATAGTCGAAGACGTGGTGGGATTTATTTAAATATGTCCAAGCATTGCCAAGGTTTGACGAGAAGGAGGCAGAAGCCTTTATCATTTCATTTGAGAAGGTAGCTAAACAAATGCAATGGCACAGGATATGTGGGTGTTACTGATTCAAACAAAGCTGGTAGGTAGGGCTAGTGAAGTGTTTGCTTCATTACCGGAGGAGGTATTTGGAACGTATGAGGAGGTGGAGAAATCCATCTTACGTGCATATGAGCTAGTGCCTGAAGTTTACAGACAAAGGTTTAGAAATTTAAGGAATGAATTTGGTCAAACGTACATGGAGTTTGAAAGGCTCAAACAGAGTAATTTTGATAGGTGGATAAGGGCTTTGAAAATAGACCAAACGCATGAAGCTCTCAGAGAAATTATACTTTTGGAGGAATTTAAAAATTCAATTCCTGATGTAGTGAGAACTCGTGTGGAAGAACAGAGGGATAAAACTGCGAGATTGGCAGCGGAAATGGCAGATGATTTATGAATTAGTTCATGAATCAAAGATTGGTTTCCGGCATCAGTTTCAGCCGGTGAGGGATAGAAACTGGGGACATGAGAAATACTCAAGTGGTAAAGGTAAAGGTGATCTGGTGGGAGACAATAAGGAGAGTGTACCTCAGATTAAAAAAGAAATCCATGAGAGTGGAAAAGTGATGAAAAGTTTCAAATGTTTTCACTGTAATAAACTAGGCCATGTAAAGTCACAGTGTTGGTGGTTGAAGAAAGGCACTGGGAAGGCTGATGTGGTAAAACAGGATAAGACAGTGGGATTTGTTATAGTGGTAATGGAAAGCCCAAGGGAAGCGAAGGAGGTGCAAACGATTGTACAGCCTGTTCAAGTAGTAATTGTTAAGAAGGTGCCAGATATTGTTAAAGAATTTACTTGTGTGGGTAAAGTTTACTCATGTGTATCAGGAGGAGCAGGTAAAGAAGTCACAATTTTAAGAGATACAGGGGCTAGTCAATCTTTAATGGTAAAAGATGAGGAATTATGTAGTTTGGGAAGAATGTTGCCAGAAAAGGTGGTGATATGTGGAATTCAGGGTGAGAGGAGTAGCATTCCATTATATAAGGTAAGGTTGGAAAGTCCAGTGAAGAGTGGTGAAGTGGTAGTAGGAGTAATAGCGAAACTATCTTGTCCAGGAATATAGTTTATCTTGGGTAATGATATAGCTGGATCGCAGGTGGGAGTGATGCCTGCTGTGGTTGATAAGCCAGTGGAAAATCAGACAACTGAAGTGTTGAAGGACGAATATCCTGGGATTTTTCCGGATTGTGTAGTAACAAGGTCGCAAAGTCACAGGTTAAGACAATAGGAGAAATCAAAGAGTGAAGATGAAGTTGAAGTGCAATTATCAGAAACAATTTTTGATCAGATGGTTGAAAAAGAACAAGAACAGGTGGAGGATGAGGCAGATATTTTTAGTTCAGGAAAATTGGCGGAGTTACAACAGAAAGATGTAGAAATAAAATGGATTTATCAGAAAGCATATACGGAAGAGGAATATGAGAGTATACCAGAGTGTTATTACCGTAAAAGTGATGTCTTGATGAGAAAATGGAGACCTGTACATATGCAGGCAGATGAAAATTGGGCAGACGTTCATCAAGTAGTGTTGCCGGTAGGGTATAGAAAGGAGGTGTTGCGAGTTGCACATGAGGTACCAGTGGGAGGTCATTTGGGAATCAGGAAAACTCAAGCTAAAATCCAGAAACATTTTTATTGGCCTAGACTACATAAAGATGTAGTTAAATTTTGTCAATCATGTCACACATGCCAAGTGATAGGGAAACCTCAAGCAGTGATAAAACCAGCACCCTTAATACCCATTCCAGAATTTGAGGAACCTTTTACGAGGGTCCTAATTGATTGTGCAGGACCGCTTCCTAAAACAAAAAGTTGGAATCAATATCTTTTGACTATAATGGACGTGACTACTAGGTTTCCAGAGGCCACTCCAGTACGTAATATTACAGCTAAAAGGATTGTGGAGGAGTTACTTAAATTCTTTACTAGATATGGACTACCCACAGAAATTCAATCGGATCAAGGATCGAATTTTACTTCAAAGTTATTCAAAGAAGTTATGGATAGCTTAGGAATAAAACAATTTAAATCAACTGTGTACCATCTAGAATCGCAGGGAGCGTTAGAAAGGTGGCATCAGACATTAAAGACAATGTTGAAGGCGTATTGTCAAGATTATCCAGAGGATTGGGATAAAGGAATCACATTTGTATTGTTTGCAATTCGGGATGCACCTAATGAGTCAACCAAATTTAGTCCTTTTGAAATAATTTTTGGTCATGAGGTAAGAGGACCACTTAAATTGATTAAGGAAAAATTTGTGGGTGAGAAATCGGAAATTACACTATTGGATTACGTGTCAAATTTTAGGGAATGATTAAATAGAGCAGGTGAATTGGCTAGACAACATTTGAAAGTTGCACAAAATGTGATGAAACGGGTAGCGGACAAGAAGTTCGTAATTTTGCCAGTGGGGATAAAGTTTTAGTGTTGTTACCAGTGGTAGGTGAACCGTATCAGATTGAAAGGAAATTAAGTGAGGTGAATTATGTGGTAAAAATACCAGACAGAAGGAAGACTCACCGAGTGTGTCATGTGAATATGCTTAAAAGGTACTTTGAAAGGGAAGGAGAGAAAAAGGAGGTTTTAATGATTCTAACTCAAAGTGACGAACCAAATCCAGATGACTATGAATTTGACATATCTTAAATTAAATTGGAAAATGAGGATGTTCTTAAAAATTGGGATGAATTGTTAAGTTACTTTCCAGAGGAAAAACAAACTGACCCGAAAGAGTCATTGATATCACATGGGCAAGTTTGTAAAGATAAATTGGGAAGTACTAAAATGGCTATACATGATGTAGATGTGAGAAATGCTGTTCCTATCAAACAACATCCATATAGACTTAATCCTTTAAAATTGGCACAGGTTAACAGAGAGATTGAGAGTATGCTTAAAAATGGCATAATTGAAGTGGGTTGCAGCCAATGGAGCTCACCCATAGTGATGGTTCCAAAACCAGATGGTACCCAACGGTTGTGTGTGGACTATAGAAAGGTGAATGCAGTTACAAGAACGGACTCTTACCCTATCCCATGTTTGAAGGATTGCATTGAGAAAGTGGGACAATCTGCTTTTCATTCCAACTTCCAGACATGTGCTCAGAGCTCAATCTGCAGGTGATTAAGAAGGCTAATCGAGTTTTGTCTTTCATTGCTAGAGGGATGGAGTTCAAGACTAGGGAGGTTATGCTGCAATTGTATAAGGTGTTGGTGAGGCCACATCTGGAGTATTGTGTTCAGTTTTGGTCTCCTTACCTGGGAAAGGACATAGTGGCACTGGAGGGAGTGTAGAGGAGATTCACTAGGTTGATCCCAGAGTTGAGGGGATTAGATTATGACGAGAGGTTGAGTAGACTGTGACTGTACTCATTGGAGTTTAGAAGGATGCGGGGGGAATCTTATTGAAACATATAAAATTATGAAGGGAATAGATAGGATAGATGCGGGCAGGTTGTTTCCACTGGTTGGGGAAAGCAGAACTAGGGTTGGAATCTCTGGAATTCCTTGCCCAGTGAAGCAGTTGAGGCTCCTTCTTTAAACGTTTTTAAGAAAAAGATAGATACCTTTCTAAAGAATAAAGGGATTTGGGGATATGGTGTACGGGCCGGAGAGTGGAGCTGAGTCCACAAAGGTCAGCCATGATCTCATTGAATGGCGGAGCAGGCTCGAGAGGGCAGATGGCCTACTCCTGTTCCTAGTTCTTATGTTCTTATGGAAAGAACATTTAAAACATCGTCTGGAGTTCTTAGATCGACTTCAGGAGGCGGGTTTGGTGATGAACCTCGCCGAAAGTGGATTTGGAGAAGCCCAAATCACTTTCCTTGAGGAGTTTCTGATACCCTCAAGGCGAAGGGAAATAATGCGATCTCTTAGCATGAATTAATTTGATCGAACCTTTGTGCACAAGATTTGTAGCGTGGTAGCTCCACTGATGGACTTGCTGAAGAAATGTAAAAAATTTCAATGGACAGGGGAGTTTCAACAGGCATTTGCCTGCCTGAAAGCTGTGATCACCAATGCTCCTGTATTGGAGCAAGGGGCTCTGTGGTCAGATTGAACTAAAGTATCTGATTCTAAAGAGAAATGCCGAGGAGTAGAGGAATGGATGCATCGTGCAGAGACTTTCTTGTTCAAAGAGACTGTCAATCGAGAAGGTTTTCGGTTGGAGGAAGAAGAACGGGAAAAATTGACTTTATGATTATGCCTGTTTCCGTGTGTTGTTTTTTTAAAACAAAAAGGTATATTTACTGTGTGCATTTCTCAGTGGATGGTGCAAAAGTGAAAAATGAAACCATCTTGAAGTTGATGGTTTATTTTTTTTCTTAGGGGGCTGTGTCATGTGAGAGTGCCTTTAAGAATTGGATGTTTAAGAAATGTACCTTTAAGAAATGAAACTGATCATATTACTGAAGTGATGTCACAGGGGGGAGCTGAGCTCACTTCTGCTTTTTGGGAGTTTTAGTTTCAGTTTGAGGAGGCAGCTGGGAGTGTCTGTGTGTTTTGCTGAGAGCTGCAGGAAGAAACACAGAACTGGTCTGTTGATGTCTGCAAATCCAAAGACTATAAATATATTGAATGTAACCTCGGGCGAAATTCTCCGTTATCGGCGCAAAGTCCGCTGATCGGCGCAAAAAACGGCGCAAATCCGACTTGCGTCATGTCGGAAAAATGGGTCAAAAGTCTCCGGCCCGAAATGGGCTAGCAGCGACGTGACGGGATCCACGCTTGCGCACGTGGCTCACGCCGTGCAGCGTCATACACGCCGCACGGCGTGACGGCTCATAAGGACGCGCTGCTCCCCCCCACCCGACCGGAACACCCGACCGGAACACCCGAATGGATGGCTGGCCGCCGCTCAGCCCCGAGGTTCGAGTCACGGGATGTGGAGGCGATCCTGGACGCAGTGGAGCAGAGGAGGGACGCCCTGTATCCCGGGCACGGCCGCAGAGTTGCCCCACGCCACAGCCGGCGTCTGTGGAGGGAGGTGGCAGAGGTCGTCACCGCTGCGGCCCTGACGCCACGGACAGGCACCCAGTGCCACAAGAAGGTGAACGACCTCGTCAGAGCAGGCAGGGTGAGCCTCCCCATATCCCCCCTCCCCCATATCCCCCATAACCCCCCATATCTCCCCCTCCCCCATATCCCCCCTCCCCATATCCCCCCTCCCCCATATCCCCCATATCCCCCCTCCCCCATATCCCCCATATCCCCCCTCCCCATATCCCCCCTCCCCCATATCCCCCCTCCCCCATATCCCCCATATCCCCCCTCCCCCATATCCCCCCTCCCCATATCCCCCATATCCCCCCTCCCCATATCCCCCCTCCCCATATCCCCCCTCCCCATATCCCTCATATCCCCCCTCCCCCATATCCCCCATAACCCCCTCCCCCATATCCCCCCTCCCCCATATCCCCCATATCCCCAAGTGAATCCAGCCCTAACCTTAACATCTGCAATGCACGCACAACCGATGACGTGCATTCATATACCTGCCTAACACTGTTGCCTTTTACCCCTGCCACCACCCCCACCCACCCCCCGCCACAGGAGAAGCGCGCACACAACAATAGGGAGCATGTGAGGACTGGAGGAGGCCCCGCTGATGAGAGGCCACTGACCGAACACGAGGAAAGGGCCCTGGAACTGGCTGGCGGACCTGACGACCGGGAGGTTGCTGATGCAGAGGTCGGGGGCGTACTAGCAAGTGAGCCACCGACAGCCCGTCCCCATATCCCCCCTCCCCCATATCCCCCCTCCCCCATATCACCTGATCACTGCCTGCATGTCTAACCATGCATGCTTCATTGTGTATCGCAGGAGCAAACGTCGAGGCACCCATCCCCGCAGATGCAGACCGCCCGCAGGATGCCCCTCGGAGGCCACGGGAGACGGAGAGACCCGGACCCTCCGGCATGCGATGCCCGCAGGATGCCCCTCGGAGGCCACGGGAGACGGAGAGACCCGGACCCTCCGGCATGCGATGCCCGCAGGATGCCCCTCGGAGGCCACGGGAGACGGAGAGACCCGGACCCTCCGGCATGCGATGCCCGCAGGATGCCCCTCGCACACCACGGGAGACGGAGAGACCTGGAGCAACAGGGAGATGACACTCCCGTCACGTGCGGGAGCGACGAGGCAGGCGTGTGCCATCCAGCGACGAGGGGGGCAGCCACATGCCCCCATCACATCCGAGCCAGGACACCACTACCCAGGACACCACTACCCAGGACACCACTACCCAGGACACCCCTACCCGGGACAGCACTGCCCAGGACACCCCTACCCGGGACAGCACTACCCAGGAAGACGAAATACCGGACAGTGACTCAGAGTGGATGGGTGGAGACGAACCCCCACCCCAAAGTGCCATGGACTCAGAGTGGGACGAAGAGCACGACACAACGCCACTGCTGTCACCAACACCCTCCACCATCGCAGAAACACTCACCTGGGTTGGGCACTTTAATGATGAGGCGTCTGGTACACTCACTGGTGCGCACAACACAGCCGTCCCGGTACAGCAGGTGGAGGTAGGAGCAGCAGAGGGGCCGGGCGGTCGGAGGGCAGCCCAGCCCAAGCGAACATCTGCCGCCCAGATGGATCCCGGGTTCCTGGAGTTACCACACCCACCCATAGATCCGATGCAACCACCGACCCGGAGACGAGCGAAGAGGGTGACGGCCGGCTTGCGGCGGCTGCAGTCGCAGGTGGAGGAGTCCACCCGCGTCCAGGAGCTGGAAGTGGTGCCGGTCATGCGTGCCACCCAGGCCGACACCGCACGGGTGGCGTCCGCGGTGGAGGCAATGGGTGCGACGGTGTCAGACATGGGGAACGGTTTGCGAGGCCTGGGGCTTTCCCTGCAGGTAGCGTCTGTGGCCCAGGACATGGCTGCCCTCTCACAGGAGGCCATGAGCCAGTGCCAGCGCCAGATGGCAGAGGCGCTCAACACCATGGCCCAGTCTCAGCAGGCCATAGCCCAGTCTCTGCAGGCCATGGCCCAGTCTCAGCAGGCCATAGCCCAGTCTCTGCAGGCCATGGCCCAGTCTCAGCAGGCCATAGCCCAGTCTCTGCAGGCCATGGCCCAGTCTCAGCAGGCCATGGCCCAGTCTCAGCAGGCCATAGCCCAGTCTCTGCAGGCCATGGCCCAGTCTCTGCAGGCCATGGCCCAGTCTCAGCAGGCCGTCGCTGAGGGCATCGGCACCAGTGGCCATGTGCGAGCTGGCGTCGCACTGTCGCAGACAGGGTTCGACAACCCCCTGGGCTCCATGGCTGCAAACCTGCAGACCCCTGTCGATACCAGCACGGGCCTCCAGGACTGGCAGCGCCAGATGTCGGGGGGCCTCGGATGGCCAGTCCGTTTGCATCCCCCACCCATGTAGAGGCCTGGGGCCATCGGGCACCCCGAGGGAGGAGGAGGTGGTGTGGTCCGTCCCGGCTCCCCCTGCAGGGGAGGTCCCGGAACACCGCGACACCTCGGACTCCCCCCCTTCCATCCCAGGTGCATCAGGTGGGCAACGGGCAGGACAGGCTGGCAGCTCGCCATCCCAGTCGCCCGGGCCGCAGCCTGGCCCATCTAGGCCAGGACGCCCCAGGAAACGGCCGCCAAAGGGATCCAGTGTCAGAGGGCAGGAATCACAGGAGTCCACCTCCAGTTCTGCTGTACCGTCTGGGGAACCACGTAGACGTAGTCAAAGGGCCCGTAAGGCCAAACAATTAGACACTGAGTAAGTTGGCACGGGTGCAGGGCACAGATGAGTTTTAGGGGCTAGGGCACGTGCATGAACTCGTTTGGTTATTAAAGTCAATGTTACACCTACAGAAGCTGCCTTTGTGCTCTGTCCAAAGCGTGCGGGGGTGTCATGTACGTTGAGCGCATGTGTGTGTGTGTGAGGGGTGGTCTTACCTCAGCCCCAGGTGAGTCTGCCCCCTTCCCCCTGGGCCGCCATCAACATTCCCCCGGGCAGAGGACGGGACCGTGTGCTGCAGTGTCACAGCCGCATGCAGGGATGGTCCGGGTGGATGGTGGTACTGTGGCCATGGGTCAGACATAGTCCAACGATGTGGAGCCAGGAGCTCACCGCAGGGTGGGTTGTCATCATCCTCCATGGCCTGCAATAGACATGTGTCCACCCGCAACTGTGTGAGCCCGGCCCGTTGTGCCGCAGGTGGATCGGCAATGGGGGGGGGGGGGCGGTGGTGTGCATGCGGGTGGGGTGGGTGGGGTTGGGGAGGGGGGTGAGGGTGCTGGGTGGGTGGATGGGTGGGGGGTGTGCGTGGTCGGCTGTTGCCATGGTGTGCGGTCTGTGGCCATACTACCCGATTCCCACGCCCATCTAGTCAGTGAAGCGGGCGGCTATCAGTCTGTCCCGTGCCCACTGGGCCAGCTGGTAACGGTGGACAGCCACCCGCCTGTGTCTAGCCCGTCTGCCCTGACCATTGCCCCCATCCCCCTCATCTGGGGAGGACTGCGCCTCTTCCTGCTGCTCCTCCACTCCGCCCTCCTCTGCCTGCGGCACATCGCCCCTCTGCTGGGCTATGTTGTGCAGGACGCAGCACACCACAATGATGCGGCCGACCCTATCTGACCGATACTGGAGGGCGCCCCCAGAGAGGTCCAGGCACCTGAAACGCATCTTCAGCACGCCAAAGCACCTCTCTATCACTCCCCTTGTCGCTACATGGGCATCATTGTAGCGGTTCTCCGCCTCATTGCGTGGTCTCCGTACAGGCGTCATCAGCCACGATCGCAATGGGTAGCCCCTGTCGCCCAGCAACCAGCCCCTCAGCCGGGAATGGCGTCACTCGTACATGCCGGGGATGGATGACTGCGACAACACGTATGAGTCGTGTACACTGCCTGGGTAACGGGCGCAGACGTGCAGGATCATCATGCGGTGGTCGCAGACCACCTGTACGTTCATCGAATAGGTCCCCTTCCTATTGGTGAACACGGCCCTGTTATCTGCAGGGGGCCGCACGGCGACGTGCATCCCATCGATCGCGCCCTGGACCATGGGGAACCCAGCCACGGCAGAGAAGCCCACGGCCCGGGCATCTTGGCTGGCCCGGTCCACAGGGAAGCGGATGTAGCGGTGCGCCATGGCATATAGGGCATCTGTCACTGCCCGGATGCACCGATGCACCGATGTCTGCGATATGCCGGACAGGTCCCCACTCGGTGCCTGGAATGACCCCGTTGCATAAAAGTTCAGGGCAACCGTAACCTTGACGGACACGGGGAGAGGGTGTCCCCCGCCAGTGCCACGCGGTGACAGGTGTGCCAGCAGGTGGCAGATGTGCCACGGTTTCCCGCCTCATCCGGAGTCTCCTCCTGCATTCCCGGTCCGTGAGGTCCTGGTATGACTGCCGGGGCCGGTACAAACGGGGCGCCCTCGGGTGCCTCCGTTGCCGTGGGGCCGCGACGTCCTCCTCCCCCTCCTCGTCCTGTCGGTCAGGTGTCCCTCCAGCCTGGGCGGCTGCCGCCTGCCCCTCTGCGGCAGCCTGCCCAGCCTCTCTGTCACGCTCCTCCTCCTCATCTAGGGCAACATGGACATTAGCGGCTGCTGCCACGGCGGCCAACATCGCTGGATGATCGGACAACATGACGGCCTGGTAGTGGGGGGGGGGGGGGGGGGGGGGGGGGGGGGGGGACGACGACATGTCATCATTGCCCATATCCCCTCCTTCCCCCCAGCCAGGTGGCATGGACCGCATGGGTCCACCTGTTGGAGGCTGGCACCTGGCCAGGTGGACCAACTCACTTGCCCCCCCAACCTCCTCCCCGGCAAGGACCCCCCATCCACCTCCCCGGCACGGACCCCCCCATCCTCCTCCCCGGCACGGGCCCCCCCATCCCCCTCCCCGGCACGGACCCCCCCTCCCCTCCCCCTCCCTGGCACGGACCCCCCATCCCCCTCCCCGGCACGGACCCCCCCCATCCTCCTCCCCGGCACGGACCCCCCATCCCCCTCCCCGGCACGGACCCCAACCTTCTCCCCGGCACGGACCCCCCCATCCCCCTCCCCAGCACGGACCCCAATCTCCTCCCCGACACAGACCCACCATCCCCCCTCCCCGGCATGGACCCCCCCCATCCCCCTCCCCAGCACGGACCCCAACCTCCCATCCTCCTCCCCAGCACAGACCCCCCATCCCCCTCCCCGGCACGGACCCCCCCATCCTCCTCCCCGGCACGGACCCCCCATCCCCCTCCCTGGCACGGACCCCCCATCCCCCTCCCCGGCACGGACCCCTCCATCCTCCTCCCCGGCACGGACCCCCCAT
This sequence comes from Scyliorhinus torazame, assembly GCF_047496885.1. Taxonomy (NCBI): domain Eukaryota; kingdom Metazoa; phylum Chordata; class Chondrichthyes; order Carcharhiniformes; family Scyliorhinidae; genus Scyliorhinus; species Scyliorhinus torazame. The sequence continues at coordinate 124,824,333 of NC_092720.1, read as the reverse complement.
CCCCCTCCCTGGCACGGACCCCAACCTCCTCCCCGGCACGGACCCCCCATCCCCCTCCCCGGCACGGACCCCAACCTCCTCCCCGGCACAGACCCCCCATCCCCCTCCCCGGCACGGACCCCCCATCCTCCTCCCCGGCACGGACCCCCCATCCCCCTCCCCGGCACGGACCCCAACCTCCTCCCCGGCATGGACCCCCCCATCCCCCTCCCCGGCACGGACCCCCCATCCCCCTCCCCGGCACGGACCCCAACCTCCTCCCCGGCACGGACCCCAACCTCCTCCCCGGCACGGACCCCCCATCCCCCTCCTCAGCATGGACCCCCCCCATCCTCCTCCCCGGCACGGACCCCAACCTCCTCCCCGGCACGGACCCCCCATCCTCCTCCCCGGCACGGACCCCCCTCTCGGCACTCCCCCGGAGCCCAGCCCACTCTAACCACCCCCCCCCCGCCGCACACACACACACACACAACCCGAGACACACCTCTCCCCACACATTCAAACTGGGCTATGGCCTGCTGAGAACTATTAACACAGTTCTGAAATGAGTTCGACTCTCTGCTAATCTAGCTGGAGTAACTCAGTCTATCTTTTCCAGCCTGCTCTAAGCCACGTGCTGGGGGTGATGCTGTTGATCAACTCTGATGTACTCTCTAGAAAAATAAACTAAACTCCCTTTGGTAATGACCAGTGCAGGCAGCAGGCAGCCATCGTGTAAAGTAATATGGGCTGCATTAGTTTATTGTGCTGCCTGCAGTGCAGTGCAGTGTATGTTAATGACACACCGTGTCCCAATGCTCATTTTCAGGGATTAGCTGATTACTTCCCACATGGAGTACAAAATCCAAGGTAAGTTGTGTTAAATCTTTCCCAATTATTGTTTAGGCCTAATTGGCTGGAATGCTGAACCTTATTAAGGTATTGCTCGATAGGAAGGGTGTCAATCCCTGGGGGAGGGTGTAAAAGAGATTTGCTAGGATAGCAGCAGGGATGAGGGACTTCAGTTATGGGGAAAGTCTAGAGAATCTGGAATTGGTCTCCTTACAGCAGAGAATGTGCCATAGGGAGTATCCTATCCGGCTGCATCACAGCTTGGTATGGCAACTGCTCGGCCCAAGATCGCAAGAAACTGCAGAGCGTGGTGAACTCAGCCCAACATATCACGCAAGCTTGCCACCCTCCCATTGATTCTGTCTACACCTCCCGCTGCCTCAGGAAGGCAGACAGCATTGTCAGAGACTCCTCCCACCCAGGCTTTGCCCTCTTCCGGACCCTTCCATTAGGCAGCAGATACAGAAGCCTGAAGACCCGCACATCCAGACATAGGAACAGCTTCTTTCCCACAGCTACTAGACTCCTCAACAACTCTCCCTCAGACTGATCTGTTCCCTGTAAGAACACTATTGACAACACCCTATGCTGCTCTTGTTTGATCCTTGTTCCGCACTGTAACCAATCGCTGTTTGTCGGTGTACCATTTGTCAATGTACTCTGTCGATTATTCTTTTGCCTACTATGTACGTACTGTGTACGTTCCCTTGGCCGCAGAAAAATACGTTTCACTGCACTTAGGTACATGTGCCAATAAATATCAATCAATCAATCACAGTTTGTCAAAGTGTAATAGAGGTGCTCAAATCCCGATGGATTTTGATAGAGCAAGTATGGGGAAAGTTTCCATTGGCAGGACTTCTAGTAACCAAAGGAAACAGATTTAGGATAAGTGATAAAAGATACAGATGAAAGATGAGGAGAATATCTTTATCAGAGAATCCCTACAGTGCAGAAGGAGGCCATTCGGCCCATCAAGTATGCACCGACTCCTTCAAAGACCACCCTACCTAGGCCCACTCCCCCATCTTATTCCTGCAAACTCTACCCTAAGGGGCAATTTATCATGGCCAATCAACCTAACCTGAACATCTTTGGACTGTGAGAGGAAGCCGGAGCACCCAGGGGAAATCCATGCAGACACGGGGAGAATGTGCAAATCCCACACAGTCACCCAAGGTTGGTATCGAACCCGGGTCCCTGGCGCTCTGAGGCAGCAGTGCTAACCACTATGCCACCGTGCCGCCCTTGTGGCGAGCTGTGAGCTGGAATGTCTGAAAGGACAATGAATTGAGTAATCACATTCAAAAGGGAATTCGATATATATTTGAAAAGGAAAGTTTGCAGGGCTGCTATGAGGAAAGCACAGGGGAATGGAGCTATTTCCAGGATGATGGGCCGAATGACCTCCTGTGCTTTATGATTCTACGAGAAAAGATACTTGTTGGTGAATCTGTATCATATACCTTCCAATAACACACATGGCTGAAAATGATTGAAGAAACTTCCTTTCTTGAGCAACAAGGAAAATGTTGGCAGGATGAAGGAATATGCATTTATATGCATGATATTATTCCAGTATCAGACAACGAGCCAGGTTAGGCGATAAACTAAAGAGAGAGTTAGAAAATCACGCGCACCATAACCAAGTGATTATTGCGGCAACCAAGGAGTGTTGGAGTGTTAAGTAACTGAAGCTGTGGGAACCAGTGAGAGACACATCATCAAACATGCACCATACATTAAAAACATCAAACCTAGAGACACAGGGAGAAAGACATCACAACACATACACCAAGCTCAGGGAGAGTTTCAGCATCAAAATGGGGTGGAACTACTGCCTCGAAAGCAGTTTCTATTTTTCTGTTTTTTTCCTAACACGCACAGATTGCCTATTGTTCATCCCCATGAATTATTTTGTTGATGCCGTGCCTTTGCTTTGTAGGGCGAATTGCCTTTCCATTGGTAATCCCTGACACAAATGTCATTTCTGCATTATGAGTTCATGATAAAACAGAGTTAAAAAGAAACACCAACTTTACTGTGGTAACAAACCAGCTCTGTATTTGTTTCACCAGACGATAAATTTCAAAGGGAAAATAAACTCTTATCTGTTACAGTCCGATAAAAATAGAGACATTTTGACTGTTCTTATCAAGGCTGTGTGAGATTTCAATAAATTGCATCACTGAAGCAATATTTCTTGCAATAAATTCACTTAGCGCTTCCAGACAGACACCCAGCTGTCTCTTTACTCATGTGTCATGATATGCAAACATGCAGCTAATGAACACATAGAATAGGACACGACCAATGAGCAGTCAGGACACTCAGGGGTGGTATCTCACAATAAAGGGGATGAGGCACTCACCCCCCGCCTCTTTCCACAGACCAACATCTACAGAGTGAGACCAGGGTGTATCCTCAGCATCACACCCCAGCACGTGGTTTAGAGCAAGGCTGGTTCAGTTAGACTGAGTCACTACACTTAGATTAGCAGAGAGTCGAACTCATTGAGAACTGTGCTAATAGTTCAATAAAACGCATTGAACTCACTTCAAAGTCTGGAGCATCTTTTACTCAAAACTGCATCAAGTGGCAGCTTGTGTTATTCCAAATTACACAACACAACATGATACCAGGAGTCAGTTCAATCTAGTTAGTTCAACTCAGCAAGATCCGTGACGACCAGCGAATGTATACCGGCACAATGGAAAAGATTCAGGCTCCTCACCAGCTCGGGGCCTCCGGCAATCTCAGTGCCAACTGGCGGACATTCAAGCAGAAATTTCAGCTTTACGTCGAAGCATCAGACCTCAATGGTGCGTTTGATGCACGGAAGATAGCTCTTCACCTCACCACAGCGGGTGATCACGCCTTGGAAATATTCAATTCCTTTCACTTCACTGAAGACCAAGACAAGACAAAGTTTCAGACCATCCTGGACAAGTTTGACAGTCACTGTGAGGTGGACACCAACAAAATCTTCGAGCGCTACATATTCAAGCAGCGATTGGAAGGTAAAGATGAATCCTTCACCTCATATTTAACTAACCTTAGACTGCAAGAGCAATCTTGCAACTTCGGTGATATCGCTGACTCCATGATCAGAGACCAAATCGTTTTTGGCGTTCACTCTAATCCTCTGAGAGAGCAGTTACTGAAGATCAAGCATATGACCCTGCCAATTGCAATTGAAACCTGCACAGTGCACGAGCACGCTGAAAATCGCTATTCCCAGTACAAAACGGCAGAAAATGTTAGACTAGCCTCCCACGAGGCGGAGAGTGTGCAGGCCATTTCCCGGATGCAGCGCCTCAACATTGGCGAAAGCGGCCATTTCGCATGCTATTCCCGGGGCCCGCGGATGCACGATGCGAAGGGGATAACGAAGCGGCCGAAACCCGCGCTGCGCAGGTGCAGACGTCTGAGAACCGCACTGCCGTGCAACGACGCATGGAGTGTCAGGACGCCAACGTCATGACGTATTCGAACTGTGGCACCGCCCATTTAAAGAAACGCTGCCCTGCAAGAGGCAGACGCTGTTTAAACTGTGGGAAGCCAGGCCACTATGCAGCCCTGTGCAGATCTGCACCGCCTGTCAGGAGCCAGTGCTCCCAATTCCGACGACGGTGCAACCAGAATGTGCAACAACGCCTACAGGATTCTGATCCCGGCAGTGCAACGGATCCAGATGATGATTGCCTGGACAACGCCTACCGTGTGGGCATTATTACAACGTGTGAATATGCCACACCAGACACATCGCAAGTCCAATCAATCCTAGCTGTGGATTCCAAGGACGAATGGCGAGCAGTGATGAAGGTCAACCACTGCCCCATCCAGTTCAAGCTGGACACAGGTGCCTCTGCCAACCTCCTCTCACAGGCAGCCTTCAGACACATCAAGAAGCCCCCCACGGTCCTTTCAGCTGCCTGCAAGCTCCTGGATTACAACGGGAATGCCATCACGGCATTGGGATCCTGCCATCTGCACCTATCCAACCGACATACACAAGCACGATTACGCTTGGAAATTGTTAAGCCGGACAGGGCATCCCTACTAGGTGCGCACACCTGCAAGCAGCTGAACCTCATTCAAAGGGTTTGCAATGCAACATCCTCCCATGTGGATCTTCAGGCCGGCATCGACGACATCCTCGCCCAGTATCCAGATGTGTCCAACGGGATGGGCACGCTGCCGTTTCGACACAAGATTCTGCTACGACCTGATGCCAAGTCAGTGGTCCACGCACCACGACGAGTCCCTGCTCCACTGAGGGAGCGCCTGAAGGCACAGCTCAAGGATCTTCAGCAAAAAAGGCATCATATCCAAGGTCACTGAACCGACTGACTGGGTCAGCTCGATGGTGTGCGTAAAGAAGCCTTCAGGGGACCTGCGCATCTACATTGATCCCAAGGACCTCAATACGAATATCATGCGGGAACATTACCCCATCCCGAAGCGGGATGAACTCACGAGTGAGATGGCACACGCACGCTTCTTCACCAAATTGGATGCATCACAGAGATTTTGGCAAATCCAGCAGGAAGAGTCCAGCAGAAGGCTCTGCGCCTTCAACACGCCTTTTGGCAGATACTGCTACAATCGCATGCCATTTGGCATCATCTCGGCATCGGAGATATTCCATCGCATCATAGAGCAGATGATGGAAGGCATTGAAGGGGTTCATGTGTACGTGGACGACATCATCATATGGTCCACGACCTCTGAAGAACATGTGTCCCGTCTCCAGAAGGTATTCCGCCGTGTACATGCCAACGGCCTCAAGTTAAACAGGTCCAAATGTTGTTTTGGCACACCGACGCTCCAGTTCCGAGACGACCTGATCTCACAGCATAGTGTGCGCCCGGACACAGACAAAATCATGGCCATCGAGGCGATGAAGGTCCCTGAGGACAAAAGGCGTTGCTGCGTTTCTTGGGTATGGTCAATTTTCTGGGCAAGTTTATTCCAAACATGGCCACACACACCACGGCCCTACGCAACCTGGTGAAAAAGTCCACTGCCTTTGAGTGGAAGGTGGCACACCAGACAGAGTGGCTGGAGCTGAAAGCCAAGTTCACCACTGCACCAGTCCTGGCATTCTTCCACCTGGACCGGGAGACAAAGATATCCACAGGTGCGAGTCAGGATGGCATCGGTGCGGTGTTGCTTCAACGAGATGACACATCATCCTGGGCACCAGTAGCCTACGCATCAAGAGCGATGACGCCCACTGAAACCAGATATGCACAGATTGAGAAGGCGTGCTTGGGTCTTCTCACCGGCATCCTCAAAGTTCATGATTATGTCCACGACATTCACCGTCGAGACGGATCATAGGCCTCTGGTCCACATCATCCACAAGGACCTGAACTACATGATGCCTCGGTTGCAGAGAATCCTGCTTAAACTTAGGAGGTATGACTTCAACTCCTGGCAAGGAGCTCATCATCGCTGATACATCGTCCCGCTCCGTCACCTTGCCCAGTGAGCTGGGGATCATCCAGCACATCGAATCGCAGGTGCAGCTGTGTGCTAGCACTCTCCCGGCGACAGATGAGAAGGTAGTTCTCATCCGTGATGAGACAGCCAAAGACCCCCTCTTGCAGCGCGTCATCCACAACCTCACCAATGGCTGGCAGAAAGGGCAGTGCCCACAATTTTACAATGTGAAGGACGACCTGATGGTGATTGCTGGTATCCTCCTCAAGCTGGACAGGATTGTCATTCCGCTCAGTCTCCAGAGCTTGGTGCTGCGCCAGATTCATGAGGGACACCTGGGCGTTGAAGTGCAGACGCAGAGCCCGGCAAGCTGTCTACTGACCCAGCATCAGCCAGGACATCACGAACATGGTCCTGAACTGTGCTACCTGTCAGCCATTCCAGCCAACGCAGAGCAAGGAGACGCTCCAACAGCATGGCATAGTGACCTCTCCGTGGTCCAAGGTTGGCATCGACCTCTTTCATGAGAATGGTCACGACTACGTATTGATCATTGACTATTTCTTGAATTACCATGAGGTGCTGAAGCTTCCGGACCTCACCTCTCGAACCGTCATCAAAGCCTGTAAGGAGACGTTCTCAAGGCATGGCATCCCAATCACCGTCATGAGCGACAATGGCCCGTACTTTAACGGTCGAGAATGGTCCACGTTTGCCAGGTCATACAATTTCCAGCATGTCACCTCCAGTCCGCACTATCCGCAGTCCAGTGGAAAAGTCGAGAAAGGGGTGCACATTGTGAAACAGCTGATCTGCAAGGCCGGGGACTCTGCTTCCGACATACACCTTGAAATGCTCGCGTACAGGGAGACTCCATTGTCCACTGGCATGTCACCGGCTCAACTCCTGATGAACGGGGACCTGCAGACTACACTTCCAGCCATACACCTGCCCAACCTGGATCACCTCCCGGTGCTGCAGAAGATGCAGCAGCTCAGAGACTGTCAAAAGCAGGGCTATGATGCCCATACCACCGATCTGGCCGTACTATCCCCGGCAGACACTGTCAGGATCAAGATACCAGATGGTGGGTGGTCTGCTCCAGCTGTCGTTGTTCGACAGACCGTGATCCGCTCTTATATTGTACATATGGCTGATGGCTCCATCGTGCGAAGGAATCGACAGGCACTGCGCAAAGTTGCCTGCCCGCCACCACTTTCTCCTCCATTTCCATATGTTGAATTGCCACCTCCTGATACCTCGCACCACGAGGCCACCAGTCAGGCTTCCATCCCGCCTGTCAAGGCGCCAACGTCCCCTCCGCCACCTCTCCGCCGCTCGACCAGGATCAGATGCAAGACTCAGAGACTGGACATGTGAACTTTTGTTTTGTTTGCTCTGTTTAGTTGTCCTCCATCAGTCACATTAGACACATTCACATGTAAATACATTCACATACGCCAACAAAACATTTTTAAAAAGGGGAGATGTCATGATGTGCAAACATGCAGCTAATGAACACATTTACTTAACACAACACTCATGCACAACCAATTGCTTCCCTGATCTTCTTACCAATATGGAGGTTGGCTGAGAACTGGTAGAACCCTGCCACTGGGGCTACGTATTGGCCACTGGTCAGATTCAGACCGATTCCTCGCAGGAACACGCCATCTTTTTCAGGCTGAAAGTAAACACACTTATTAAATAGCTCAGACTGGGACCCATTTTCAATTCTTCGTCATCAATACATGCAACCAAGTGAAACCTTAAGGATTAATATCCCAGTTACATTGTCCACAGACCCTTATAATTACATGCAACTTTAATGAAGACATTGTCATGATATTCAAACACACACATCATGATGGACACACTAACAGGCAAATCAGAGTACACAACACCACAACCAATCACAGACAAGAACACCAACCACATAAAAAGCACGAGCACGACACCTGGAGGTCAGTAGGTCTGGGGAGAAGGAAGCATGAAAGAGCTGTTGAAACACCACAAGCAGGGAGCCCCCCACGTGCAGAGTGCAAAGACCAAGTTGTAAATAGTGAGTTTAAATAAACAAGCGTTGTACCATATGCAACTGTGTTGGCTCTTCTGTGTGTTAGAACACCCAACACCACATGGTACAGGAGTGGATCGATACCTGCCTACCAACCTGCCATTCTGGACATGGACCACACCGGCAAACCGCAGCCGATGCAAGTCACGGGGAACCTAGGCACCAACTGGAAGCTCTACAGGCAGCGATTTGACCTGTACATCCGTGCCACCGAAAAACAGAATGTCTCGGATGATTCGAAGATTGCAATGCTCCTCTTCTACGCAGGCCCCCACCCAAATGATGTCTTTAATTCACTGGTGTTCGAGGAAGGCGAAAACCAGGCCAAATATGACACGGTCATCCTCAAAATGGACCAGCACTTTCAAACTGAAGTAAACGAAACTTTCGAAAGATACATCTTTCAGCAACGCCTGCAAGGTAAGGAGGAGCTTTTTCAACCCTTTTTGACGCACCTCCGGATTCTGGCGCAGTCCTGCGGTTACGGCACCACCACAGAGTCCATGATCAGGGACCAGATTGTTTTTGGCGTTGCCTCCAGTGGCCTACGCCAGCAGCTTCTTAAAATAAAGAGCCTCACCTTAGCGTCTGCTGTGGAAGCCTGTGTCCTCCATGAGAATGCTGCCTGCCGTTTTGCCCGATTTCAGGCGTCCGAGTTGGCACGGAGGGGGTCCCCAGCCGTCGAATCGGCAAGCCAGGCCGCCCACGACGTTGAACGCATCCAGGCCGTCGATTTCTTCCCGCCCCACGGCCCGGACGACAGCGGCCGCTTCCCGCGCTTTTCGCGGTCTCCCGCGCAGGTGCGCGCCAAGAATAACGGCCACAACGAGGGACGCACTGCGCAGGCGCGCCCACCGCAAGATCGCACTGCGCATGCGCAGTGGCGCAACGAACGCCGTGACGTCATGACGTGCAGCAAGTGTGGAGGTCTACACTTAAAAGGGCAATGTCCTGCAAAATACCAACAGTGCAACAGATGTGCCATGATAGGCCACTACGCAGCCCGCTGTCGTGCGGCTCAACCCATGGATCCGGCGCATCCTCGACAACCTCGCACACGAGTCAGGACCGTCCAGCCCACGCATCAAGACTTCCAGTTAAGTGATGCAGATGACCAGGATGACTTCAGAGTTGCCGTCATTGATGTCAACAAGGTCAATGCCATCAATCCAGACGATGAGTGGTGTGCCACCCTGACGGTCAACCGATCGCGCGTCGCCTTCCGTCTGGACACCGGCGCATCCGCCAACCTGATTGCTTACTCTGCAGTCCAGGCCATGAAGGTCAAACCACTCATCACACCATCCCGGCTTAAGATGGTTGACTATAACGGGAACGTTATCCCGTCCGTAGGATCTTGCCAGCTACAGGTGACTCACAAGAGGTACACGGCCACACTCCCCTTCGAAGTTGTGGGCTCATCAAAGGACTCGTTACTGGGCGCACAAGCGTGTAAGGTCCTTCACCTGGTACAGCGCATCATGTCTCTCTCTCCAGATGAGATATCCGACTTCCCGGATGCTGAGTTCCACGCGAATCTCCATTCCCTCCTCGCTCACAACCAGGAGGTTTTTGAAGGCATGGGGACATTGCCACACACGTACAAGATTCGACTCAGACCGGACGCCATCCCTGTCGTTCACGCACCTCGCAGGGTTCCTGCGCCTCTCAAAGACCGCCTCAAGGCACAACTGCAGATTCTTCAGGACCAAGGGGTCCTATCCAAGGTCACGGAGCCCACGCCATGGGTCAGCTCCATGGTCTGTGTAAAGAAGCCCTCTGGCGAGCTCCGTATATGTATAGATCCAAAAGATCTGAACAACAACATCATGCGGGAACACTATCCCATCCCGAAACGAGAAGACCTCACCAGCGAGATGGCGCGAGCCAACATATTCACTAAATTGGATGCGTCCAAAGGATTCTGGCAGATCCAACTGGACCCGGCCAGCCGAAGACTATGCACATTCAACACCCCTTTTGGCAGATTCTGCTACAACCGGATGCCATTCGGCATCATTTCGGCATCTGAAGTATTCCACCGCATTATGGAGCAGATGATGGAAGGCATCGAAGGGGTACGTGTATATGTGGACGATATCATCATTTGGTCCACCACTCCGCAGGAACACATGCATCGTCTTCGACGTGTCTTCACCCGCATACGGCAAAATGGCCTGCGTCTCAACCGTGCGAAGTGTGCTTTCGGCCAGACGGAGCTGAAATTCCTCGGGGACCACATCTCAAGGTCCGGGGTCCGTCCCGATGCAGACAAGGTTAGCGCCATCACAGCCATGCCACGACCGGCTGACAAGAAGGCTGTCTTAAGATTCCTGGGCATGGTCAACTTCCTTGGGAAGTTCATTCCCAACCTGGCTTCTCATACAACAAACATGCGCCATCTCGTAAAAAAATCGACGGAATTCAACTGGCACCAGTCGCATCAGCAGGAATGGGAGGAGCTCAAGCACAAACTGGTCACGGCACCAGTGCTGGCCTTCTTTGACGCGACTCGCCCTACAAAGATCTCAACAGACGCCAGCCAATCTGGTATTGGAGCGGTACTCCTGCAAAAAGACAGCACGTCATCATGGGCCCCGGTTGCGTATGCCTCACGAGCCATGACCCCTACCGAACAGCGCTACGCGCAAATCGAAAAAGAATGCCTGGGCTTGTTAACTGGACTGGACAAGTTCCACGACTATGTGTATGGCCTGCCACGATTCACGGTCGAAACTGACCACCGCCCCCTGGTCAACATCATTAACAAAGACCTGAACGACATGACTCCTCGCCTCCAGCGCATCTTACTCAAACTCAGGAGGTACGATTTTGAACTGATCTACACTCCGGGGAAGGAACTCATAGTGGCGGACACTCTTTCCCGAGCAGTGAGCACACCACCAGATGCGGAGGGGTTCGTGCGTCAAATTGAGGCACACGTGACTCTGACAGCAGCAAATATGCCAGCTGATGATCCTTGTCTGGCCCACATACGCGCAGAGACGGCGACTGACCCTCTGCTGCAGCGAGTGATGCGCCACATGACGGAAGGGTGGCTAAAAGGGCAGTGCCCCCAGTTTTACAATGTGCGAGATGATCTCACCAATATAGACGGGGTCCTTATGAAATCGCATAGGATCGTCATTCCACACAGTGTGCGCCAGATGATTCTTCGTCAACTACACGAAGGCCACTTGGGTGTCGAAAAATGCAGACGAAGGGCCCGGGCGGCGGTATATTGGCCGGGTATTAATGAAGACATAGCCAACATGGTGCTCAACTGCACAACCTGTCAGAGGTTTCAGCCGGCGCAACCTCCGGAAACACTTCTACCACACGAGATGGTGACGTCCCCCTGGGCGAAGGTGGGTGTTGACCTATTTCACGCGCTCGGCAGAGATTACATTGTTATTATAGACTACTTCTCAAACTACCCGGAAGTCATGCCTCTCCATGATCTGACGTCGTCCGCAGTCATTGGGGCCTGCAAGGAAACGTTTGCTCGCCATGGCATTCCAAGGACTGTCATGTCAGACAATGGACCTTGTTTTGCCAGCCGTGAATGGTCGTCCTTTGCCGCAGCATATGGTTTCACTCATGTGACATCCAGCCCTCTGCATCCACAATCGAACGGGAAGGCTGAAAAGGGTGTCCACATCGCAAAGCGGCTCCTGTGCAAGGCGGCTGATGCCGGATCGGACTTTAACCTTGCCTTGCTGGCCTATCGATCGGCCCCGTTATCCACGGGCCTCTCGCCAGCGCAGCTACTAATGGGTCGCTCCCTCAGGACGACGGTACCTTCCGTCCTGGCACCGACAACAGACCATGAGGCGGTTCTTCGGGACATGCAACTGCAGCGTGATCGCCAGAAAGGTCGGTACGACACACGAGCGACGGACCTGCCCCCCCTGTCCTCCGGAGACAAAGTACGCGTCCATCAACCGTATGGTGGCTGGTCAGCACCGGCCGAAGTCCTCCGACAAGTGGCTCCCCGCTCGTTCCTGGTTCGCATGCCGGATGGTTCCGTGCGTCGCCGCAATCGGCGCGCCCTTCGCCGACTTCCACGTTCACAGCCACACAACACGCCAGATCCTCAACAGGCTTCCGAGGATGACTTTGTGGAGCTGCCGCACATCACGCCCTTTCCATCGCCACCCATGGCCATGCCTGCACAGCAGCCGGTGGTTCTTGATCCACCCTTAAGGCGGTCAACCCGAATTCGTCGCAAACCCATTAGAATGGACTTATAATACAGTTCATATGTTTAATAAGTTGGACAATTTTACATGATAACCTGTTGTTGTTTATCGTTCCAGATGTCGTCTGACTGGACAACTGTTCAAAATTTTTTTTCTTCTTCTCTCGTTCGCATTTCTGTTATGTTATGGTACAACTGGATTCATGTGACGCACTCGACATCGCCCCATGTACATAGTTCCGTCATAGACACATGCTGCACACGACACACACACACTCTTAGATGCACTCACGTCACGATCATATTTATTACCACGTAGGCACATATCTTTGTAAAAAGGGGGGATGTCATGATATTCAAACACACACATCATGATGGACACACTAACAGGCAAATCAGAGTACACAACACCACAACCAATCACAGACAAGAACACCAACCACATAAAAAGCACGAGCACGACACCTGGAGGTCAGTAGGTCTGGGGAGAAGGAAGCATGAAAGAGCTGTTGAAACACCACAAGCAGGGAGCCCCCCACGTGCAGAGTGCAAAGACCAAGTTGTAAATAGTGAGTTTAAATAAACAAGCGTTGTACCATATGCAACTGTGTTGGCTCTTCTGTGTGTTAGAACACCCAACACCACAGACATTAAATCACATCAAATCAATGGGTTCATTTTGCTCTTCATCTGTGGAGTGTTATACTAACATGTTGAGCTTTTGTCAATATCATCAACAAGTATTGTGGATCTAATTTAAACAGGATTCTTTCACTTTGCATTCTTACAGTAATCAGGACCTTTGTTCCATCAATCTGGGTTTGATTGAGATGTAGGTCTCCTCTTCGGGGTGTGGGTCAAATGGGGTGGGACAGCAGCACAGAGTGGGGAATCAGGCAGCGAGGCCTACTGCTGCATTCACACCTTAACTTCATTCCGCTCCCTGACAGGACAACTGTTGGCCATTTGCAATGGGGAAATGGGGACCCTTTACCCTCTTGTATGCCCCTGATGCCATCTGCTGGTAATTCGAGGGTTATGGCCCTGAAACTCTGAAACTCCAAGGTGGGAAGAAGAGGACTTCATATTACATTGAATGACTGCATAGAATTAACAGCTATCATGCCCAATACCCGCACGTCATATTCTGAACTTCAAATTCATTTTCTATTTTTAAAAAACTGGATTTAAAAAAATGATCACTTGACTTCTTTTGAGACACTCGTGTCTCAAGAGCGAAAAAGTAAACATTTCCATGCTGATGTGAGTTTATGGCTTGCCCTGAGACCAATCGAAAGGGTGTGATATGATTTGAATGGGTCATTCTAAAACAAAGACACTGACTGATCGTGTAGGAATAGTTTGCTGAGGAGAACATCTGAAACCATCGGAGCCATCAGTTTAGCCAGTCTGTGAACCAGACTTGGAAACCAGCTGCAGGACCCCAGGCAGCCAGAGTACTTAATGTGTTTCAGTTTTAAGGTTCACCTGAGAACCAACCTCTTAGCTATTTGACTACAAGAAACCGCCCAATCTTCTGTGACCTCTTCACTTTATAAGATCCTCACTTCAACTTTAAATCATCAAATCCCTCCAAAAGACCACAGGCTTGCAATACGGGGGACAGGAAATCACAAATCAGGGACCAAGATAACCATAATCTGTAAAAGTGCATTTTCCTTATCTGTATCCAATCTTTAAGTGTGCGAGTGTGTGTTTGAGATTGAGTGTGTTACATTGTGTTTAATTTGGGTTAAGTGTATGAGAATAAATAACCTTTATTTTTTTAAACTCACATAAACCTGCTGCTCAATTACTTAATTGGGCTACAAACTCCAAGAAAGGGCATGCCTCTTTCCATACAAAACATGCTGATCATGGACAGTAAGAGACCATATACATTCTGCCCGAGACACAGCTTAGAAACGAGTCACTCAACCGAACTGGCTGCCATTTCAGTCCATTCAGCCATGCCTCTGTTTATGCTCCAGAAATATATTGTATTATGGGGCGAGATTCTCCGACCCCCCGCCGGGTCGGAGAATCGCCGGGGGCTGGCGTGAATCCCGCCCCCGCCGGTTGCCGAATTCTCCGGCACCGGAGATTCGGCGGGGGCAGGAATCACGCCGTGCCGGTTGGCGGGCTCCCCCCCCGCGCGATTCTCCGGCCCGGATGGGCCGAGGTTCCGCTGCTAGAATGCCTGTCACGCCGGCGTGGATTGAACCACCTACTTTACCGGCGGGACAAGGCGGCGCGGGCGGATTCCGGGGTCCTGGGGGGGGGGGGGCGCGGGGGGATCTGGCCCCAGGGGTGCCCCCACGGTGGCCTGGCCTGTGATCGGGGCCCACCGATCCGCAGGCGGGCCTGTGCCGTGGGGGCACTCTTTCCCTTCGCCTTCGCCACGGTCTCCACCATGGCGGAGGCGGAAGAGACTACTCCACAGCGCATGCGCGGGGATGCCGTTTTCGGCCGCTAACGCTCCCGCGCATGCGCCGCCCGGAGATGTCATTTCCGCGCCAGCTGGCGGGGCACCAAAGGCCTTTTCCGCCCGCTGGCAGGGCGGAAATCAGTCTGGCGCGGGCCTAGCCCCTCAAGGTTGGGGCTCAGCCCCCCAAGATGTGGAGGATTCCGCACCTTTGGGGCGGCGCGATGCCGGACTGATTTGCGCCGTTTTTGGCGCCGGTCGGCGGACATCGCGCCGATACTGGAGAGTATCTACCCTGTTGCACTCTTCACAATTTTGAAGAGGTCTTTCAGGTCACCTCTCGGCTTTCTATTTTCTAGAGCAAAAAGCCTTAACCTGTTCAGCACTTCCTGATGGTTACGCCTTCTTACTCTGGTGTAAAAATTGTAAATCTTGTTTGCACCTTCTCCAGTGTCGCTGTGTCCTTTTTATATCGAACCTTACAACACTGTTCGCAATACTCCACAGTATTTGATTAGTCTCCAACCTACTTCTCTGTTTTTGAATTCCATTCCTCAAGAAATAGATCCAAGGGCACTGTTTGCCTTTTTATGGTCTTGTTAACCTGTATTGCTGCTTTAAATGATTTATGAATCTGTAATTTTAGATCCCTTTGCACCTTTGCCCTATTTAAGCTCTTATTGTCCGTGAGCCCTTGTCTCTTTATTCCTCCTATCACAATACACCACCTCACACTTATCCATGTTGGAATTCTTTCACTAAGTACATACTCATTCTATAGTGTTGGTTAACATCTTGCATTTTGTCAAGTCTTCCCCAGTGCGAACAGGAATCCCCTGTCTTCCCAGATGTTTAAGTTGCACTAGTCCTCCAGAAAGAGTAACAAAGGTGTTGACCTCTTTTTTCTCTACTATATGCCAACTTTCTATCATTGCAGGCCTCAGTCTCAGTGATAAAAGCAAATTACTGCAGATGTTGGAATCTGAAACAAAAACAGAAAATACTGGACAATCGCAGCAGGTCTGACAGCATCTGTGGAGAGAGAAGATAGCTAATGTTTTGTGTCTGGATGACTTTAACAAAGTTTGTGTGGACCAGTACTGAATGGCACCTGGCTGGGGATGCCCTGGGAAGGCCGTTAGAAACCAGGGGTCCAGTAGATCCCGGGTGAGCATGCCTAAGCAGGTTTAAAACCTACTTAGGTGCGTGAGACTTGGTCACGCCCATTGTGGGCAGGATCCTGATCGCGATGCCTCGCGAGATCTGGGTAGATCTCGCAAGGCGTACTGGCAGTCAGGAAGCCCGTGGGATGTTTTTCCCAGCATCTACCGGCTGTGTCGCGCCAGATGGAGCCCATTATTTATACATATTCTTACTGCTCACTAACATTAGTGCAGGAAAGTACAGTTATGCTGGTCATGTAAGTTCAAAAACCACTCACAATATGAAAGTTCTGCAGCTCCCTCAGACTCTTTCTGTTTATCACAAGGTTGTCCTTCAGCTTGCAATGGAAGGCTGCCTCCAGCCTATGATATGGGCCCATCTCCCTGGGTAACAGTGCGGGAAAGGCAAGACTGCCCTGAATTCCTGGACACTCCTGGCACTTCTGTTGCAACGTGATCCTATTTCTTTCTTCAACCACTTCTGCAGAAAGAGAGTCAACTTAAGTTGGAAATAAGAGAACAATTTATCTAATAATAATAATAATTGCTTATTGTCACAAGTAGGCTTCAATGAAGTTACTGTGAAAAGCCCCTAGTCGCCACATTCCGGCGCCTGTTTGGGGAGATTGGTATGGGAATTGAACCCGCCCTGCTGGCCTTGTTCTTCATTATAAGCCAGCTGTTTGGCCCACTGTGCTAAACTAGCCCGTTCATTCATCATTAATTTGAATAATGTTGGGGTTTTTCTTGTGCTATTTAAGCTGAGGTATTCTGCACTCTGGTTTGTGCTTTGATTTCCACAGTAAATTGAATTTGGATCCCTCTTTGAGTAACTTGTGGCCTGATCTGTATTGGGAAGGTTTCCCTCTACGTACGAGTGACTTAGATCTATCTCTGGTAGTTTTCTTCAACAGCACGATTATTTACACTATAATATATGACAAGCTTCTAGGTAAGTGCTTCACTCTCATGTGCAGACTGATACTACTTAGTCTCTTGTACATGACTTCTGCTCTCATTGTTATATCATGATACTCATCACTATCTCATCACCAGGACCACCTGGAAGCTCCCCTCTAAGTCACTCACCATCCTGACTAGGAAATATATTGCTGTTCCTTCACTGTCACTGGGTCAAAATCCTGGAACTCCCTCCCTAACAGCACTGTGGGTGTACCTACACCACATGAACTGCTGCAATTAGGGATGGGCAATAAATGCTGGCCTAGCCAGCGATGCCCACATCACATGAATGAATTTTTAAAAATTAATGAAACTGCTCCACCTATATACACAGGCCATGGGCATTAAGGGAACATTAAAATGTGCTGACGATGCCAAACTGGAGGATGTAAAGTCTTGAGGACGAACGCAAGAGATTGCAGACGTTGACATGCTTGTGGTGTCACCAGATGCAGTTTAACATGGATAAGTGTGAAACAAGGACAGAAAATGCAGCACAGGCAGGTCAGGCAGGCATATTGATAGAATCATAGAACCTTAGAATCCATAGAATCCCTACAGTGCAGAAGGAGGCCATTTGGCCCATCGGGTCTTCACTAAGCCTCTAAAAGAGTATCCTCCCTCACCCTAACCCTGTAACCCCAAAACCCTACCTAATCTGCACATCTTTGGACAATAAGGGGCAATTTTAACATGGCCAATCCACCTGACCTGCACATCTTTGGATAGGGGAATAGCTGCAAACTGCAGGACGATATCAATGGACTGATCCGGTGGCAGATAAGTGTCAAGTGGAATTCAACGCCGAGAAGTGTGAGGTGCTGCATTTGGTTAATGAAGGCAGAGAAATACAAAATTAGTGGGAGAATACTGAGCGACGCAGGGAAAGTGAAGGACCTTAGCGTGGACTGTCCACAATTCCTGAAGGTAGCAGGACAGGTCGATAAGGTGGTTGAGAACGCATATTAGATTATAAGAGCAGGGAGGTTATGCTGGAACAGTACAAATCATTAGTTAGGCCACAGCTTGAGTACTGTTTACAGTTCTGGTCACCTCATTACTGAAAGGATGTAATTGCACTCGAGAGGGTACAGAGGAGATTTACGAGGATGTTGCCAGGACTGGAAAAATGCAGCTATGAGGAAAGATTGGAAAGGCTGGGACTGTTCTCCTTGGAATAGAGAAGGCTTAGGTGAGATTTGATGATGTGAAAAATTGTGAAAAGTTGTGTGTGTGGGGGACCTGGATAGAATGAATGGGGAGGGCTGATTTACCTTAACCAAAAGGTCAGTGACTTGGGGGGTGGGGCATACATTTAAAGTGATAGGTAGAATGATCAGAGGGGAATGAGGGGGGAAGAAAACACCCAGAGTGTGTTAGGGGTCTGGAACTCACTGCCTGAAAGGGTAATGAAGGCAGGCACCCTCTACTCATTGAAAAGGTGGCTGGATATGCCATTACCTCCAGGACTATCGAACAAATGCCGAAAAGTGGGATTAGCCTGGATGGTTTGTTTATTGGCCGGGCAGACATGATAGGCCCAGTGGCCCCTTCCTCTGCCGTAAACGTTCTATAATTCTATCATCTATTAGTGTATATACATGGAGATAGAGGTACAAATACATTGATCTAAAGGTACAAATATACATTCCTAAATATAGATTGCAAAGCAAATAGGATCTGGGTTTTGCAAACAAGGATATTGAATTAAAAAATTAAGAAGGTGCTAATAAATCTATAGAAGCCATTGATTAGGCCACAGCTAGGGTACAATCCCATTCATTTTCATTATCATCAATCTTTAATACAGCTTTATTTATGTTTTATATTATTTCACTCAGCCTCTATTGCATTAACTTTTGTACATGATTCAATCTCCCCTCCAGTCTCACTAATTTTAGTTATCACTCTCAACCTGTGTGTCGCCCTCATATACTTCAAACACTCTATCATTCAGTCTCTATTGCAGTTTCATTTATCACTTCCTGCAGGTTATATTATAGTCCCATTAATCCTAATGATTGTCTTCAGTGCCATTTGCAGTTGC
The DNA here is from genome assembly GCF_047496885.1 of Scyliorhinus torazame. NCBI lineage: Eukaryota > Metazoa > Chordata > Chondrichthyes > Carcharhiniformes > Scyliorhinidae > Scyliorhinus > Scyliorhinus torazame. The sequence goes on along the minus strand of NC_092720.1, from coordinate 124,805,175 downwards.
TTTATTTTAAATATTGTCTCCCATAAGTTTTCTTGAAGTTCCATTTATTTCTGATATTATCTCCCCCGGTGTTTGTTATGGGCACATTTATATTCATTATTAACTCACTCACCGTCCATTGCAAGAGCGCCTTTGACGTAGTAAAACATTTCAAGCTGCTTCACAGGAAAGTAATCAAACAAAATTTGTCATTGAAACAGCTAAGGAGATGTGAGGAAAGTGACCAAAAGCTTGGTAAAAAAAAGGTTTTAAGGAAGAGAGAAGAAGCGAGAGAGATAGAATCATTGAAAGATTTAGGGAGGGAATTCCAGAGTTCAGGGCCTTAGGCGGCAGAAGGCATGGATCCGATGGTGAAGTGATGAAAGTTGAATATGCATTAGAGATCAGAAATGGAAAAGTGCAGACATTTTGGAGGGTTGTGGTACAGGACATGGTTACAGAGATAAGGAGGATACCAACTGGAGGGGGCCAATGAAGGATTTCAAAACATGGATGAGAATTTTTAAAGTGAAGCATTGCTGGACCGGGGGCAATGTAGATCAATGGGGTAATGACTGAACAGGGTGGTGCAAGTTAAGATTTGGGCAGCAAAGGTTTGGATGAGCCCATGTTTATAGAGTTCAAGAGAGGATTGGAATAGTCGAGTCTGGACGTAACAAAGGGTGTTAGCAACAGATGAGGTGGTTCTTGAATACAAATCTTGTATAAATTTGTTTTTCGCCTCGTTAAGTTCTCTAAGAGACGGGCAATGTTATGGAAGTGGGAGTACCCACTCTTGGTGATGGAGAGGAAATGGTATCAGGGAACAATCCCATCTGTGTTAAATATGAGTATTTATTTCAATTGCGATTTTAATTATTGAAGCATCACATGGCTTTACCTTTAAGCATTTCTTTGAACTCTTTCAGTAGCACTTCCTGTGTGACAATAGCCCCGGGGGGTCCCTGGGGTCCTGGCGGTCCTGGTGGTCCTGGAAGACCATGCTGGAAAGTACAAAGAAAAAGGGAAGTTACTCAGTTTGGAGCAATGCTACAGATTTAGATTGAATCATTGACCTCTTAATGCAGCATCTTCTGGATTATTTCAGTTCTCAGGAACAATGCAAAGCTCAAATTAATGGCGCAGACATATAAACATAAAACGTAAGGGGTGGGATTCTCTGTCCCGCCGCTCCCGTTTTCTGGTGCGGTGTGCCCCCACCGTCAGCGGGATTCTCCGTCCTGGCAACCGGCCAATGGGGTTTCCCATCATGGGCATCCTGATGCAGTTTAATCATAACTCTCTGATTCCTGCCATCAACCAATCCTTCATCCATGCTAATATATTATTGCCAGATCCATGAGCCCTTATTAACCTTTTGAGTGACACCTTATTGGATGCCTTTGGATATCCAAATATAGTAGACCTGCTGCTTCCCCTTTATCTACCATCACAATGTCAGGGAAGACCTATTTTGACCCTGAAGTTCTTCAGGGTTGCAGTTGGTGTCCTTCCAGCACTTCGATGTGAGACTACCAGAAACCTCAGATGGCTGAAATTAGACATGTTTCTCTTGGGTTGTTACTGACCTTCCACAAAACTTAGGGTGGGAAACAACTGAAGCCCCACAGAACCTCAGGGCCTTGGTTAGGGTGAAGTCCAGTTCTACAGGTTTCTGTAAATTATTGCAAAATAATTTGCTGAAGTATTATTATGAATAATATTGAAGAACTAACTGAGGGCATTGTAATTACTAGCCACATGCATGAACAGGCATAGAGTGCCTTGGCTCTTCCTCTGCTATATTTTTCTCAATGCTTCCTTTCAGGAATAGAGCACTGGCTCTCAATCATCTTCATTGCTAATCCGTGTGTTGTAATTGCAGCAAATTACTGAATCGATTCAGATTAACTGGCATCATTAAAACAGATTATCCGACCATTATTACAATGCCCTTTGTGGGACCTCACCATTTGCAAATTGGTTCCCACATTTCCTTTGTCACATAAGGACATACAAGCATGTGATCATAAGAAATTGAAATCCATTCAGCCCCTTGAGCCTGCACTGCTATTAAATAAGATAATGATTGATCTTTTATCACAGCAACACCTGCCTGCACTATTCTCGTATCTCTCGATTCTGTTAGCATCAAAATCTGTCCCTCCCATTTCTTTGAAAGGGTTAGCCAAGCAGACCCATTCCCCTGCTCTTTCCCCATAGTTCCGCCCGATACTCGTTATCCCTTATCCAATACCTTATTTCATATCCTTATTCCCCAATCCCATCCCTCTCATCATCTACCTCCATTCCATACCTTCTGGCCGCTATACTTATACATCTTGCACCGTACTCATGGCTCCAATCTAATATCCCCTTTTCCATACTCCCAATTTCATAATACTATCATGTCTCTTGTTCCCTATCCCATATCCCCTATTTCCAGCCCTTACTGTTAACTCTCATCTATCTCCTGACATTACAAAAACTACTTCACTAGGTTGTGAAAGGCGCTACATAAATGCAAACCTTAATTTATTTTAAATGTACTAAGCAAAGCTATGCAAACATTTCTAGCTTGCTTTTCCTACATATTTGGAAGCCGACGTTGTTTCACATTGAACCTCTTTTCTTATCTTTATACTTTTGGTCAAATGTTTTCTCCTGGCAATCTCTTTAGTTTTTCTGATACCATATTGATACCATATTAAGGTGAAAGACTTTCACACTGTTTGACCTTTTGGTTATCACTCAACAGCAACACCAACAATTTACGTCTTAAGCATATTTAACTTTGACAGAATGCTTCACAAGAATGCTATCAGATAAATTCAGTCAGCTCTGCAGAAAGTCTCATGTTCTTCCCACCAAGTGCAGCTTTCTGACAACTGAGGAAAACTTTATTTGGGCAACGGAGTTTAGGGATGTGGAAGGGCGAATCCATGGGGAGATTTGAAAACATGGGTGAGAATTTTAAAATAGTGACAGCGCTTGAGTGGAAGCTATAGCCGGTTAACGAGCACAGAGGCGATGGGGAAGGGGACTTTCTGCGTGTTAAGACAAAGGCAGCAAAATTTTGGTATGGCCCATCCTAGAGCTTAGGTTGCAGCTTCATGGATAAGGAATTCAATGTTCTCTGAGAAGTGAACTGGATCAAGTGACCGGACTTTTAAACAAATGTCTAAGCAAGTGCCCCAGCCCTATCTCAACATGGTTTCTCCTGCTTTCACCTTTGGTATATTTCCCTTCATGCATCATTGAGGGCAGTGTCCTCAGCACCTCTGGCTCCATTGACGTTCATTCCATGCACTGTCATTCAACTTCATGCGCCATTTTTAAAAGTCATCTCAAGATCCATCTTCCTCAGCAGAATCTCAGGAACCTCAAGAATCTCAACTTCACTTAATTTCTACCCTATAGTTTGGTGCTAACTTTCCATTTGTGAAGCACCTGAGGCATTATGTTCAGTACAGGTTATCAGGTATATTTGCAGAGGCATTTTTTTAAGGTGCCACATGGAAGATTAGTGCAGAAAATGAAAGCACATGGTGTGGGGGGTAACATATTGGCTCGGAGAGAAGATTGGCTGGTTTAAATGAAACAGAGAGTAAGTATAAATGGGTAATTTTCTGGTTGACAAGACGTAACGAGTGGTGTGCCACAGTGCTGGGGCCTCAACCTTTTACAATTCATATTGGTACACTTGGATAAAGAGGGTGAAAGTATGGTTGTTAATTTTCTGATGATACATGATAGGTAGGAAAGTAAGTTGCGAAGAGGGCATAAGGAGGCAACATAGAAATATAGATAGTTTAAGCGAGTGAAAAAAGGTCCGGCAAATGGAGCAGAATGTGGGAAAATGTGTAATTTCCAATTTGGCAAGAAGAAGAATAAATGGTGAGAGATTTCAGATGCCTGAGGTGTCGCGGGATCTGGGTGTCCTAGTGCATGGATCACAAAAGGTAGCATGCAGGTACAGCAAGTAATTAGGAAAGCTAATAGAATGTTATTGTTTGTTGCGAGGGGAATTGAATACAAAAGTAGAGAGTTGTGCAGGGAAATGGTGAGATCACCATAGAATTGTGTATAATATTAGCCTCCCTATTCAAGAAAGATTGTCAATGTGTTAGAAGATCAGAGAAGGTTTACGAGATTCATGCCTGCAATGGGAGAATTGTCTTATGGGGAAAGGTTGGACAGGCTAAAGGTGTATCCTCTGGAATTTATAAGAGTAAGAGATGACTTGATTGAACATACAAGATCCTGAGGGGTTTTGACAGGATGGATGTGGAGAGGATGTTTCCTCGTGTAGGTGATTCTTGAACTAGAGGCTACTATTTAAAAATAAGGCATCGCCCATTTAAGACAGAGATGAAGAGAATTTTTTTCTCTAAGAGGGTAATGATTCTCTGGAACTCTCTTCCCCAAAGAGGTGGTGAAGCAGAGTCTTTGAATATTTAAAAAAAAAATTATTCAAGCAAAAGTTTCATTATAACAAACAAACCCACCAACAATACAACAACCCCGACTCCACCCTATCCTTAAACTACACCCATCCTGATATCCTGAACTCTTCTCCCCCATAAATAACACAAAACCTTAGCAAACCCTGAACCCAACTAAGAAGACAAACCTTTTCCCCTCCCCCTAACAGCTACCAGTAACCAGCTCCCTAAAAAAGGGGATAAAAAGCTGCCATGTCAAGTAGAACCCTTCCACCAACCCCCTAAAGGTATACTTAATCTTCTTTTGGTGTAGAAATTCCATCAAATCCCCCAACCAAGTCAACAACTTAGGCGGCACCGGTGCCTCCAACCAAATAGAACTCACCTCTGGCCTCTCAGCGAGGCGAAGGCTAAGACATCTGCCTTAATCCCCGCCTGCAGCCCCCGGGAGCCAGACATTCCAAAGGTGGCCACCAACGGGCATGGCTCCAATTGAATGCCCCAAATCCCTGATAACGTACCAAAGAAGGCGACCCAGAAGCTGATATCATTGAATATTTTTAATGCAGAGCGAGATAGATTATGGATAAGCAAGGGGGTGAAAAGTTATCGGGGGTAGGTGGGAATGTGGGGCTGAAGTTACAATCAGATCAATTGAATGGCAGGGCAGACTCGAGAGGCCAAGTGGCCTACTCCTGCTCCTAATTCACATGTTCGTATTTTCGTCTGGATAGAAATCCAGGAATGAAGATACACAAGATCTAGGGTCTGGATACATAGGGCTTGCTGGTACACATAGTCAATGGATGTAGGTACACAGACCATGGGTGCAAGTTATTCTTGTTGGTTGAGTCTGGTGCTGCATAAAGAATTGGATTTCCCCTTTGAACATGTTAGGCTTGTTCGAATCAATAGCATCCACTGAAATGTTCCACTATGATGTTATCCTGCTAAAGGAACCAGATTGCTCTATCAAACAGGGAGGCCTCCTTCTCCAACACATCAGCCAACCCACACACTTTGGTGGTGACACCCGATCGTTCTTTTGTTCATGTCCCATGTTCAGATCATGCTAAATTGTCAACGGAACTGCAATTTTACGAATTTCAAACAAGTTATTCACACGCCAACATGAATATGATAACAGCGCCTGGCACAATGCCGAATCACCACCTCGTCCATCGCCACATAATAATTACCTGAGATTTCCGTCCTCTTCCCTTGTTCTTCCTCCTGTCATTGACCCCTTTCTCGGAGTGTTCTACAAACAGAAGCCAGCTATCATGTGGGTCCACGGGCATATCTGGTAGCTGCCAGAGAAAAGGTGAGAAATAAGGCTGGAGTCCAGATACTGCGAAAAGGACTGAGTTATGGAACATAGTCATGATTTGGCATAGACTGCAGAAACTTTGAATGAGCTAAGAATTAACTAATTCAGATAACAGTGGGCAATGTTCCCAGTAGAACTTGAATTTTAATTCGTTAATACATTAATTCTTCAACTGGAACAATGTTAACCACTCAGATTGCAGCAGAGGTTGCACGCGGAGTGGAGCTCCCTCAACGATGGACCATGCAGTACTCCGGGAAGTTAGGTGATGAATGAAATCCATCAGACTTCTCCTGCCTGATAAATTATAGACTAAATAATGATGACTATGTCTCTGATCCAACCATAGTGTATCTGTACAATCAATCCAGTGCACTTGAAAAGACTGAAAACTTGGGGCTGGCAAACTGGACGAGCAGCAGTTCAAATGGACCCGGACAACTAGCAAAAACTGTCATTCTGTAAATCCTCGTCAGAGTTGACCCTAGACTCAAAGGTAAAATAAGACGCCTGAGCCACGGTATTATGCAATCCGGGTTAGAAGGGTGGCATGGCATTCGTTGAGCCACCCAATCCGAGACAATGAAAGGACTGTGCCTGACCCACTGTCCCACCCAGTCCCAGAGTGTGAAAGGTAGTGTCTGAACCACTGTCCCACCCAGTCCCAGAGTGTGAAAGGACAGTGTCTGACCCACTGTCCCACCCAGTCCCAGAGTGTGAAAGGACAGTGTCTGACCCACTGTCCCACCCAGTCCCAGAGTGTGAAAGGTAGTGTCTGAACCACTGTCCCACCCAGTCCCAGAGTGTGAAAGGTAGTGTCTGAACCACTGTCCCACCCAGACCCAGAGTGTGAAAGGTAGTGTCTGAACCACTGTCCCACCCAGTCCCAGAGTGAGAAAGGACAGTGTCTGAACCACTGTCCCACCCAGTCCCAGAGTGTGAAAGGACAGTGTCTGAACCACTGTCCCACCCAGACCCAGAGTGTGAAAGGTAGTGTCTGAACCACTGGCCCACCCAGTCCCAGAGTGTGAAAGGACAGTGTCTGACCCACTGTCCCACCCCGTCCCAGAGTGTGAAAGGACAGTGTCTGACCCACTGTCCCACCCAGTCCCAGAGTGTGAAAGGACAGTGTCTGACCCACTGTCCCACCCAGTCCCAGAGTGAGAAAGGACAGTGTCTGACCCACTGTCCCACCCAGTCCCAGAGTGTGAAAGGACAGTGTCTGACCCACTGTCCCACCCAGTCCCAGAGTGTGAAAGGTAGTGTCTGAACCACTGTCCCACCCAGTCCCAGAGTGTGAAAGGACAGTGTCTGACCCACTGTCCCACCCAGTCCCAGAGTGTGAAAGGACAGTGTCTGACCCACTGTCCCACCCAGTCCCAGTGTGAAAGGACAGTGTCGGACCCACTGTCCCACCAAGTCCCAGAGTGTGAAAGGACAGTGTCTAACCCACTGTCCCACCCAGTCCCAGAGTGTGAAAGGACAGTGTCTAACCCACTGTCCCACCCAATCCCAGAGTGTGAAAGGACAGTGTCTGACCCACTGTCCCACCCAGTCCCAGAGTGTGAAAGGACACTGTCTGACCCACTGTCCCACCCAGTCCCAGAGTGTGAAAGGACAGTGTCTGACCCACTGTCCCGCCCAGTCCCAGAGTGTGAAAGGACAGTGTCTGACCCACTGTCCCACCCAGTCCCAGAGTGTGAAAGGACAGTGTCTGACCCACTGTCCCACCCAGTCCCAGAGTGTGAAAGGACACTGTTTGACCCACTATCCCACCCAGTCCCAGAGTGTGAAAGGACAGTGTCTGACCCACTGTCCCACGCAGTCCCAGAGTGAAAAAGGACAGTGTCTGACCCACTGTCCCACCTAGCCCCAGAGTGTGAAAGGAAAGTGTCTGACCCACTGCCCCACCCAGTCCCAGAGTGAGAAAGGACAGGGTCTGACCCACTGCCCCACCCAGTCCCAGAGTGTTAAAGGACAGTGTCTGACCCACTGTCCCACCCAGTCCCAGATGTGAACGGACAGTGTCTAACCCACTGTCCCACCCAATCCCAGAGTGTGAAAGGACAGTGTCTGACCCACTGTCCCACCCAGTCCCAGAGTGTGAAAGGACAGTGTCTGACCCACTGTCCCGCCCAGTCCCAGAGTGTGAAAGGACAGTGTTTGACCCACTATCCCACCCAGTCCCAGAGTGTGAAAGGACAGTGTCTGACCCACTGTCCCACGCAGTCCCAGAGTGAAAAAGGACAGTGTCTGACCCACTGTCCCACCTAGCCCCAGAGTGTGAAAGGACAGTGTCTGACCCACTGCCCCACCCAGTCCCAGAGTGAGAAAGGACAGTGTCTGACCCACTGCCCCACCCAGTCCCAGAGTGTGAAAGGACAGTGTCTGACCCACTGTCCCACCCAGCCCCAGAGTGTGAAAGGACAGTGTCTGACCCACTGCCCCACCCAGTCCCAGAGTGAGAAAGGACGGTGTCTGACCCACTGCCCCACCCAGTCCCAGAGTGAGAAAGGACAGTGTCTGACCCACTGCTCCACCCAGTCCCAGAGTGTGAAAGGACAGTGTCTGACCCAGTGTCCCACCCAGTCCCAGAGTGTGAAAGGACAGTGTCTGACCCACTGTCCCACCCAGTCCCAGAGTGTGAAAGGACAGTGTCTGACCCACTGTCCCACCCAGTCCCAGAGTGTGAAAGGACAGTGTCTGACCCACTGTCCCACCCAGTCCCAGAGAGAGAAAGGACAGCGTCTGACCCACTGTCCCACCCAGTCCCAGAGTGTGAAAGGACAGTGTCTGACCCACTGTCCCACCCAGTCCCAGAGTGTGAAAGGACAGTGTCTGACCCACTGTCCCACCCAATCCAGAGTGAGAAAGGACAGTGTCTGACCCACTGTCCCACCCAGTCCCAGAGTGTGAAAGGTAGTGTCTGAACCACTGTCCCACCCAGTCCCAGAGTGAGAAAGGACAGTGTCTGAACCACTGTCCCACCCAGTCCCAGAGTGAGAAAGGACAGTGTCTGAACCACTGTCCCACCCAGTCCCAGAGTGTGAAAGGACAGTGTCTGAACCACTGTCCCACCCAGACCCAGAGTGTGAAAGGTAGTGTCTGAACCACTGGCCCACCCAGTCCCAGAGTGTGAAAGGACAGTGTCTGACCCACTGTCCCACCCCGTCCCAGACTGTGAAAGGACAGTGTCTGACCCACTGTCCCACCCAGTCCCAGAGTGTGAAAGGACAGTGTCTGACCCACTGTCCCACCCAGTCCCAGAGTGAGAAAGGACAGTGTCTGACCCACTGTCCCACCCAGTCCCAGAGTGAGAAAGGACAGTGTCTGACCCACTGTCCCACCCAGTCCCAGAGTGTGAAAGGACAGTGTCTGACCCACTGTCCCACCCAGTCCCAGAGTGTGAAAGGTAGTGTCTGAACCACTGTCCCACCCAGTCCCAGAGTGTGAAAGGACAGTGTCTGACCCACTGTCCCACCCAGTCCCAGAGTGTGAAAGGACAGTGTCTGACCCACTGTCCCACCCAGTCCCAGTGTGAAAGGACAGTGTCGGACCCACTGTCCCACCAAGTCCCAGAGTGTGAAAGGACAGTGTCTAACCCACTGTCCCACCCAGTCCCAGAGTGTGAAAGGACAGTGTCTAACCCACTGTCCCACCCAATCCCAGAGTGTGAAAGGACAGTGTCTGACCCACTGTCCCACCCAGTCCCAGAGTGTGAAAGGACACTGTCTGACCCACTGTCCCACCCAGTCCCAGAGTGTGAAAGGACAGTGTCTGACCCACTGTCCCGCCCAGTCCCAGAGTGTGAAAGGACAGTGTCTGACCCACTGTCCCACCCAGTCCCAGAGTGTGAAAGGACAGTGTCTGACCCACTGTCCCACCCAGTCCCAGAGTGTGAAAGGACACTGTTTGACCCACTATCCCACCCAGTCCCAGAGTGTGAAAGGACAGTGTCTGACCCACTGTCCCACGCAGTCCCAGAGTGAAAAAGGACAGTGTCTGACCCACTGTCCCACCTAGCCCCAGAGTGTGAAAGGAAAGTGTCTGACCCACTGCCCCACCCAGTCCCAGAGTGAGAAAGGACAGTGTCTGACCCACTGCCCCACCCAGTCCCAGAGTGTTAAAGGACAGTGTCTGACCCACTGTCCCACCCAGTCCCAGATGTGAACGGACAGTGTCTAACCCACTGTCCCACCCAATCCCAGAGTGTGAAAGGACAGTGTCTGACCCACTGTCCCACCCAGTCCCAGAGTGTGAAAGGACAGTGTCTGACCCACTGTCCCGCCCAGTCCCAGAGTGTGAAAGGACAGTGTTTGACCCACTATCCCACCCAGTCCCAGAGTGTGAAAGGACAGTGTCTGACCCACTGTCCCACGCAGTCCCAGAGTGAAAAAGGACAGTGTCTGACCCACTGTCCCACCTAGCCCCAGAGTGTGAAAGGACAGTGTCTGACCCACTGCCCCACCCAGTCCCAGAGTGAGAAAGGACAGTGTCTGACCCACTGCCCCACCCAGTCCCAGAGTGTGAAAGGACAGTGTCTGACCCGCTGTCCCACCCAGCCCCAGAGTGTGAAAGGACAGTGTCTGACCCACTGCCCCACCCAGTCCCAGAGTGAGAAAGGACGGTGTCTGACCCACTGCCCCACCCAGTCCCAGAGTGAGAAAGGACAGTGTCTGACCCACTGCTCCACCCAGTCCCAGAGTGTGAAAGGACAGTGTCTGACCCAGTGTCCCACCCAGTCCCAGAGTGTGAAAGGACAGTGTCTGACCCACTGTCCCACCCAGTCCCAGAGTGTGAAAGGACTGTGTCTGACCCACTGTCCCACCCAGTCCCAGAGTGTGAAAGGACAGTGTCTGACCCACTGTCCCACCCAGTCCCAGAGTGTGAAAGGACAGTGTCTGACCCACTGTCCCACCCAGTCCCAGAGAGAGAAAGGACAGCGTCTGACCCACTGTCCCACCCAGTCCCAGAGTGTGAAAGGACAGTGTCTGACCCACTGTCCCACCCAGTCCCAGAGTGTGAAAGGACAGTGTCTGACCCACTGTCCCACCCAATCCAGAGTGAGAAAGGACAGTGTCTGACCCACTGTCCCACCCAGTCCCAGAGTGTGAAAGGACAGTGTCTGACCCACTGTCCCACCCAGTCCCAGAGTGTGAAAGGACAGGATCTGACCCACTGTCCCACCCAGTCCCAGAGTGTGAAAGGACAGTGTCGGACCCACTGTCCCACCCAGTCCCAGAGTGTGAAAGGACAGTGTCTGACCCACTGTCCCACCCAGTCCCAGAGTGTGAAAGGACAGTGTCTGACCCACTGTCCCACCCAATCCAGAGTGAGAAAGGACAGTGTCTGACCCACTGTCCCACCCAGTCCCAGAATGTGAAAGGACAGGGTCTGACCCACTGTCCCACCCAGTCCCAGAGTGTGAAAGGACAGTGTCGGACCCACTGTCCCACCCAGTCCCAGAGTGTGAAAGGACAGTGTCTGACCCACTGTCCCACCCAGTCCCAGAGTGTGAAAGGACAGTGTCTGACCCACTGTCCCACCCAATCCAGAGTGAGAAAGGACAGTGTCTGACCCACTGTCCCACCCAGTCCCAGAGTGTGAAAGGACAGTGTCTGACCCACTGTCCCACCCAGTCCCAGAGTGTGAAAGGACAGTGTCTGACCCACTGTCCCACCCAGTCCCAGAGTGAGAAAGGACAGTGTCTGACCCATTGTACCACCCAGTCCCAGAGTGTGAAAGGACAGTGTCTGACCCACTGTCCCACCCAGTCACAGAGTGAGAAAGGACAGTGTCTGACCCATTGTACCACCCAGTCCCAGAGTGAGAAAGGACAGTGTCTGACCCACTGTCCCACCCAGTCCCAGAGTGTGAAAGGACAGTGTCTGACCCACTGTCCCGCCCAGTCCCAGAGTGTGAAAGGACAGTGTCTGACCCACTGTCCCACCCAGTCCCAGAGTGAGAAAGGACAGTGTCTGACCCACTGTCCCACCCAGTCCCAGAGTGTGAAAGGACAGTGTCTGACCCACTGTCCCACCCAGTCCCAGAGTGTGAAAGGACAGTGTCTGACCCACTGTCCCACCCAGTCCCAGAGTGTGAAAGGACAGTGTCTGACCCACTGTCCCACCCAGTCCCAGAGTGTGAAAGGACAGTGTCTGACCCACTGTCCCACCCAGTCCCAGAGTGTGAAAGGACAGTGTCTGACCCACTGTCCCGCCCAGTCCCAGAGTGTGAAAGGACAGTGTCTGCCCCACTGTCCCGCCCAGTCCCAGAGTGTGAAAGGACAGTGTCTGACCCACTGTCCCACCCAGTCCCAGAGTGTGAAAGGACAGTGTCTGACCCACTGTCCCACCCAGTCCCAGAGTGAGAAAGGACAGCGTCTGACCCACTGTCCCACCCAGTCCCAGAGTGAGAAAGGACAGCGTCTGACCCACTGTCCCACCCAGTCCCAGAGTATGAAAGGACAGCGTCTGACCCACTGTCCCACCCAGTCCCAGAGTGTGAAAGGACAGTGTTTGACCCACTGTCCCACCCAGTCCCAGAGTGAGAAAGGACAGTGTCTGACCCACTGTCCCACCCAGTCCCAGAGTGTGAAAGGACAGTGTCTGACCCACTGTCCCACCCAGTCCCAGCGTGTGAAAGGACACTGTCTGACCCACTGTCCCGCCCAGTCCCAGCGTGTGAAAGGACAGTGTCTGACCCACTGTCCCACACAGTCCCAGAGTGAGAAAGGACAGTGTCTGACCCACTGTCCTACCCAGTCCCAGAGTGTGAAAGGACAGTGTCTGACCCACTGTCCCACCCAGTCCCAGAGTGTGAAAGGACAGTGTCGGACCCACTGTCCCACCCAGTCCCAGAGAGTGAAAGGACAGTGTCTGACCCACTGTCCCACCCAGTCCCAGAGTGAGAAAGGACAGTGTCTGACCCACTGTCCCACCCAGTCCCAGAGTGAGAAAGGACAGTGTCTGACCCACTGTCCCACCCAGTCCCAGAGTGAGAAAGGACAGTGTCTGACCCACTGTCCCACCCAGTCCCAGAGTGTGAAAGGACAGTGTCTGACCCACTGTCCCACCCAGTCCCAGAGTGAGAAAGGACAGTGTCTGACCCACTGTCCCACCCAGTCCCAGAGTGAGAAAGGACAGTGTCTGACCCACTGTCCCACCCAGTCCCAGAGTGAGAAAGGACAGTGTCTGACCCACTGTCCCACCCAGTCCCAGAGTGTGAAAGGACAGTGTCTGACCCACTGTCCCACCCAGTCCCAGAGTGTGAAAGGACAGTGTCTGACCCACTGTCCCACCCAGTCCCAGAGTGTGAAAGGACAGTGTCTGACCCACTGTCCCACCCAGTCCCAGAGTGTGAAAGGACAGTGTCTGACCCACTGTCCCACCCAGTCCCAGAGTGAGAAAGGACAGTGTCTGACCCACTGTCCCACCCAGTCCCAGAGTGAGAAAGGACAGTGTCTGACCCACTGTCCCACCCAGTCCCAGAGTGTGAAAGGACAGTGTCTGACCCACTGTCCCACCCAGTCCCAGAGTGAGAAAGGACAGTGTCTGACCCACTGTCCCACCCAGTCCCAGAGTGAGAAAGGACAGTGTCTGACCCACTGTCCCACCCAGTCCCAGAGTGAGAAAGGACAGTGTCTGACCCACTGTCCCACCCAGTCCCAGAGTGTGAAAGGACAGTGTCTGACCCACTGTCCCACCCAGTCCCAGAGTGTGAAAGGACAGTGTCTGACCCACTGTCCCACCCAGTCCCAGAGTGTGAAAGGACAGTGTCTGACCCACTGTCCCACCCAGTCCCAGAGTGTGAAAGGACAGTGTCTGACCCACTGTCCCACCCAGTCCCAGAGTGAGAAAGGACAGTGTCTGACCCACTGTCCCACCCAGTCCCAGAGTGAGAAAGGACAGTGTCTGACCCACTGTCCCACCCAGCGCCAGAGTGTGAAAGGACAGTGTCTGACCCACTGTCCCACCCAGTCCCAGAGTGTGAAAGGACAGTGTCTGACCCACTGTCCCACCCAGTCCCAGAGTGTGAAAGGACAGTGTCTGACCCACTGTCCCACCCAGTCCCAGAGTGTGAAAGGACAGTGTCTGACCCACTGTCCCACCCAGTCCCAGAGTGTGAAAGGACAGTGTCTGACCCACTGTCCCACCCAGCGCCTCTCTACTCAGATTTTAATGATTGAGGATTTTAAAAAGATTGCTATTGTAGTCCCATTTTTGAAACAAATTGTCCATAATTACTAGAGTTGCAAACATTTGTTAAAATATAAGCTTCATGAAACCTTTGCTAAGTTTGCTGGTGAATATTAATGAGCACAGGTCAATATATTGAATAAGGAAAGAGGTGGATGGGACAATGTAAGATCCCAGCTTCGACCCGGCCATTGAAACATCGGGCTTGTTGCTCCGCCACACGCAGTTCGCTGGCAGTGGGATTCTATACTTTTGGCGCTTGTCAATGGGATTTCCCATTGAAGCCACCCCACGCCGCCGGGAAACCCTGGGCGGAGGTACGCTGCTATCGGCAACAGAAAACCGCAACGGCCGATGAATTTCGGCCATTGTCTTAGCCAATCAGATCAATTACCTTGTTTTCCCAACGAATGCATCACCTTTCAGCAGCAAGGGGCTGTTTAGGCAACGGGCTATTTAGCACCGGGCTAAATCGCTGGCTTTGAAAGCAGACCAAGGCAGGCTAGCAGCACGGTTCAATTCCCGTAACAGCCTCCCCGAACAGGCGCCGGAAATGTGGCGACGAGGGGCTTTTCACAGTAACTTCATTTGAAACCTACTTGTGACAATAAGCGATTTTCATTTCATTTCTTGTTGCCTTTGTTCTTTATCGGTGGTTATATTTCAGTTATTAAGAAAAAATAAATCGCTTTGGAAAGAGTAATATAAAAACACAGGGAGATTTATTGAAAGGAACTGCTGACACTTTGTGGAAAATAGAGGGAGTTGGAACTGGTGGGACTTTGCCACTAATTCTGAAGCAGCTGGAATATGTCTGCTTGGGCAGAGCCAAGAGCTTCACTCTTGCAAATACAGTCATGGGCATGATGCTTCGAGGGTGGGTTTGTGAATTGGCACGCACTTTTGGAACAGTTTGGATGTTTGCTTACACTAACTCTTTCACATATCACTTTCAGCGTTTCTTTCATACAATACTCTTTTTCAGTCCTTAACTTGAGAATCATCGTTATGTATGAAATGAAATCATCTGCACTCAAAAGGGTCTGAATACGTTATTCTTCTCAACTGAACAGGCGCCCTTCTAAGTAGGTGTCTACTGTGGAATTTCTCTCTTCCACCCTCCCCCACAATCCCAAATATCTTCAGATTAAAAATAGTATGTTTCCCTAACCTCCAGCTCAGTGTCTGTCAACCGCCCCACCCCCGACCCCCAGTCCCCCTTCAGACATCTTGTGAGAGACACGTTATAAATGGAGGTTATTGTTGTTGAAAGCACTGCATTTATTTTGAATTTTGATTTCGACAAGATAATTAGCGAGATCACCTCGTCCAAATTCTTTGTGGCTACACTAAGTGAATAAGAATACACTTTGGCTCTCATGCCTAACAATAACAATGTCAGCTCGTGTCGCCTATCAGGTGGAAGTAAAATATCCCCTGAGTTCTCCTGGTGTCTTGGCTCAACATTTTCCTCTCAGTCGATCACAACAAAAATAGGTTGGGAGCTTTTTTTTTTCGTGGAACAATTTGGCCAACAGTTATGATCCCTGTAGAGACTGATAAGATGTACAAAGAAATGAATTTGCCAATGACTTCCGGAGATGATTGAAGAACAAGAAAGCGGTGTCATTCTCCGACCCCCCGCCGGGTCGGAGAATGGCCGTTGGCCGCCGTGAATCCCGCCCCCGCCGAAGTCTCCAGTACCGGAGATTGGGCGGGGGCGGGAATCGGGCCGCGCCGATTGGCGGGACCCCCCGCTCGATTCTCCCACCCAGAAATTGCCTGTCCCGCCGGCGTAAATCAAAGCTGGTATTTACCGGCAGGACCAGGCGGCGTGGGCAGGCTCCGGGGTCCTGGGGGGGGCGCGGGGCGATCTGATCCCGCGGGGTGCCCCCACGGTGGCCTGGCCCGCAATCGAGGCCCACCGATCCGCGGGCGGGCCTGTGCCGTGGGGGCACTCTTTCCCTTCCGCCTCCGCCACAACCTCCACCATGGCTGAGGCGGAAGAGACTCTCCCCACTGTGCATGCGCGGGAAACTGTCGGCGGCCGCTGACGCTCCCGCGCATGCGCCGCATTTCCGCGCCAGCTGGCGGGGCAACAAACGCCATTTCCGCCAGCTGGCGGGGCGGAAATCCCTCCGGCGCTGGCCTAGCCCCTCAATGTTGGGGCTCGGCCCCCAAAGATGTGGAGCATTCCGCACCTTTGGGCCGGCGCAATACCCGTCTGATTGGCGCCGTTTTTGGCGCCAGTCGGCGGACATCGCGCTGTTGGGGAGACTTTTACTACAACAAACTGAAATCACCATGGTGAAACATTACTTAAGAGGGAACTAAATATACCAAACTAAAGAAAAGGTACTTTCGCCTTAGCAAACTAACAGAACCAAGATACATCTACGAGCGCCTTTTTCTGAGAACTGCACTTTTGCCAGATGTTTAGCATTACAAGAAAAGGTGGCAAGTAGCCCCCAGCTCTCCAGGATGTTCAATTCACCGTGCCCTGCTATGTAAACACTCCCATTGCCCTTCAGAGTCATTCCACCCAGGCTGAGTGACCATCACCAGTGAGGCCCGCCTTGCCAAACGTTTTGTTCCTTAAGTCTCCAAAATCCCATCTGTTTTGTCTCCGTCTATTCAAATGGAGAAGAAGCTCTCACTGTCATCCTGCTTGGTTGATAACACAAAACAATCTTTCTGCTTCCCCACAGCAGTAACTGTATTCAATCTTTCTGCTTCCCCACAGCAGTAACTGTATTGCTTTCCGCCTCACTAAGTAGTTGCTTTCTCTGTCCCTCTGCAACTCAAAAAACAGCTGTCCCTTTTTCTGTCGGTAGTGTGTGCCAAAATGTCAAAATTGACACATATTGATTTCAATAAGTTTCCTTTGACCTCACTGTCCCCCTTTTCAGAATATTCTGTTTGACCTTAAGTTAAAGGAGGCAATTCAAAACATAAGCTGTCCTGTAAAGCCCAAGATTGGGAACACATTACATTTTGCTACTTAATCAACAGTGACTGCCCTTTAGAAGTAATCCATTAGTGTAAAATGCTAGACGGTATGTAAGGTGCTACGTAAATGCAAGCTCTTTACTTTAAAAATGTGCCCATTATTATTCACTTGCAACAGGGTCCATCCTTATTGTGGATGTGGTTGACGATTTCAAAACAATGCAATGTTTAAATACTGTTGCCAAATGTTGTCTTGCCGCAGTGATCTCCGTGTCGGCTGTGAATCAGTTGGGGACACTCTCGCCTCTGAGTCAAAAGGTTGCAGGTTCAAGTCTTGCTCCAGAGACTTGAGTAAAAAATCCTGGCTGACACTTTGTGTTGTACTGAAGGGATTTTTCACTTTTGCTGGTTCTGTCTTTTCAAAGTGATGTTAAACTGAGGCCCTGTTTACCACGGCACCACCTGGAAGAAGTACATCAACCTTCCCCTGGTGTCCTGGCCAGCATTTATCCCTCAACCTACATCATCAAAACAGATAATCTAGCCATTATCCTCTTGCCGTGTGCAAATTGACTGTCAGGTTTAAAGATCCTGCGGCAGTGATTACTCTTCAATAAACATACTTCATTGGCTGTAAAATATTTTGGGATGTCCAGAGGTTGTGAAAGGCAATAAATAAATGCAAGCTTTTTTTTCTGATCCACATCAGTAACGATCATTGAGATTTCACTGAACTTTCAATGTCATTGAGGTCCACATCTGAATACCTCTACAGTACAAATCGCTCTGGTGGCTCAAGGAATAGCTAGAGTATTTCACATGTGTTTATATCACTGTGGAATCACAGCATCTGCATATTTCATTCACCGCGACATACCAGTGTGAGATCTCTTGTCCATCAGACACCTCTCTACTGCATGAGTCATCTCTGGGCAATCTTTAACAACCACAACTGGTTTTACAGTTACATTTCAGGATTTCTTCACTTGATTCCATGTCTATCACATTAGCTGAACTGCTGAAACTATTCTTGCTTTTTTTCCCCAGAAACCTTTGCTCTCTATTAATTACCTAAAGCTAATCCTATGCATTCAAATGATCTTCCTTGTGTGCTCAGGTGGGATAATCAAAGATTTCAGGCGTCCCAACACCCCGGGCGGGATTCTTCATTGCCCGATGCCGATATCTTAAATGGCGATCGGGCGGAGAATCCCTTTTTACGACAAAATCAGGGGCGGCGCCTGCTTTCCGATGCTCTGCCCCCTCCAAAACTGTGTCGTCGGGAGTATGATGCACGCCGTTGGGACAGCCTCAGGGCGTCACCTGAAGGCCCTCCCCTGATGCTCCACCCCCAATGGGCCGAGTTCCCGCCGGCGCGGTTCACTTGTGCTCTGTTTTAGTCAACCTCGCATGGTGGCTGCGGACTGTGTCCAGCGCTGCCACAGTCAGGGGGGAGGGAGCCATGCCGCTGCCTGGGGGGGCTTCGGCGAGGACTGGGGGGAAATGTGGAGGGTGGTCTGGGGGTGGCGAGGAGTGGAGGTCCAGTGGGGCTCTATCTGGCAGGTTGGGTCTCTGCACAGCAGCGCTGCAGATCGTCGCCTTGTGCATGCGCGGCCACGGACCGGCCACTCTCCGGTGTTTCTGGCTCGGGAGCCGGGAGTTGTACCCAACGCCACTTGCTAGCCCCTCAACGGTCCCAGATTCGGTGAGGGTTTTGCGCTGATTTTGGCTTTGTAAAACGCCACAGTTCCCGCGCAGGCGTCGGCACCTAGCCACAAAATTGGAGAATCCAGCCCCCCATCTTTTCTGCACCACAATCAGCCACCACGGGGGTAATTGTAACCCCTCTAATTGGGTTAGTTTTGGGGCGGGTAGGAGAGGTAAAATTGAAAATCTTCAACCCTGATCCCTAGTCACCTTGGAATCCACCTAATTCCAGCTTTAACAGAGACGGGATGAAGGAAGGGTGATCGAGTCACTGGAGGGAGACGCATCGATTGTTCAACTTTTTAAGGAGGCTGCCTGCCTCCATTTTAACAAGGTTTCTATTTGTAAGTACTGTCTGCTCGAGTTTCCCCAGCCATGAGAAACTGAACAGGAAATTGGTGAGAAGCGTCAACTCTATAACATAAATGCATTTACAGCACTGCTTGTGGGCCCAGAAACAACAGGAATGTTTCAACCGCAAACTGCCCTGGAAAATCAACATCCCACCTCCCCCACACCTCAATGATCTCAGACCACCGTGATCACTTGCCCTGCCGTGATCTCTCTGAATCCTACATCCACAATCTCTGATCCCCAATCTTCATTAAGGTTCCTGATACTCCTTGCGATTGGCATCATCCTCTGCCTCCACCTCTGCTAAGTCCACTTGTACCTGAAGCCTTGTGGCACAGCCTTTCCTGTCCAACAGTTAGCCGTTAATTAATTAAGCTGGATGACAGGCGGAAAACCTGGGAACAAAAAGTAAACATACCTACAGTTTTAACTCCCGAGCGAGCGAGGAAGCAGTACTTTTGGCCTTCCTGTCCTTATTGCCTCCCCTAGAACCTGAATTCACATCTCAGTAAATAGTAGGGTCCATGAGACACAGTTAACTGAAGAAAATCTGGGGCGTCATTCTCCGACCCCCCCGCCGGGTCGGAGAATGGCCGTTGGCCGCCGTGAATCCCGCCCCCGCCCCCGCCGAAGTCTCCGCTCCCGGAGATTGGGCGGGGGCGGGAATCCGGCCGCGCCAGTTGGCGGGACCCCCCGCTGGATTCTCCGGCCTGGATGGGCCGAAGTCCCGCCCAGGAATTGCCTGTCCCGCCGACGTAAATCAAACCTGGTATTTATCGGCGGGACCAGGCGGCGTGGGCGGGCTCCGGGGTCCTGGGGGGGGCGCGGGGCGATCTGACCCCGGGGGGGTGCCCCCACGGTGGCCTGGCCCGCGATCGGGGCCCACCGATCCGCAGGCGGGCCTGTGCTGTGGGGGCACTCTTTCCCTTCCGCCTCCGCTACGGCCTCCACCATGGCGGAGGCGGAAGAGACTCTCCCCACTGCGCATGCGCGGGAAACTGACAGCGGCCGCTGACGCTCCCGCGCATGTGCTGGGAAACTGACAGCGGCCGCTGACGCTCCCGCGCATGCGCCGCATTTCCGCGCCAGCTGGTGGGGAAACAAACGCCATTTCCGCCAGCTGGCGGGGCGGAAATCCCTCCGGCGTCGGCCTAGCCCCTCAATGTTGGGGCTAGGCCGCCAAAGATGCGGAGCCTTCCGCACCTTTGGGCCGGCGCGATGCCCGTCTGATTGGCGCCAGTTTGGCGCCAGTCGGCGGACATCCCGCCGTTGGGGGAGAATTTCGCCCCAGATCTACACCTCTCCATCTTCCTTCCCCAGCCGGTCAGCACAAGTCAATTTCTCGGCCCATATCTTATTCAAATCTTGTTCCTTCCTCTTTCTCTTTCTTGGTCTCTAAATGCAAACGGGCAGATGACTGGGCTGGTGACTATATCTCAGGTCCCTGGTGAGAATGCCAACACTCCAGAATTGGCTGAGAGTCTCTGAGGATTAGAGAATAATCCCAGGTTGTGAGCAACCAAGAAGAATAATCATAGGAGTGTCTTTTGCTTATTAGTTATAAAATCATTGACAATGGGCACAAAATGCCATTTTACTGAGAGTCAAATATCATCCAATTGGCAAATGAAACATCTTTTCTTAAAATTATTTCTGGGGATGTGGGCATCACTGGCTTTTATTGCCCACCCCTAATTGCTCTTGAGAAGGTGGTGGTGAGCTGCCTTCTTGAACTGCTGCACTCTATGTGGTGTAGGTACACCCACTGTGCTGTTGAGGAGGAAGTTCTAGGATTTTGACCCAAAATAAGTCCAAGTCAGGTGGTGGTGTTCCCATGCATCTGCGGCCCTTGTCTTTCCAAGTGAGGCCACTGGTTTGGAAGGTGCTGTCAAAGGAGCCTCAGTAAGATTTTGTAGATGGTACGCACTGGTGTACCGTGAAGGTGGACACCAAATGGTGGGAGTGTGGAGTCGGGGTTCTTAGAGCCTGGAGGTCATGTGGTGAATCCTCCAGGAATACATCCATCCAGAGATGACACCTGTAGCAACTGACAGTGCTGACATGTAACCAGCTAAGAACAGAACTAGGTCCAACAACTTATGTTATTGACACAGCTTGGAATGTGAATTCATTAATGCTGACAATGGGGGCTTTAAACCCTCATTACATTCCAACCTGGTGAAGTACATTGGTACAGTGCCGCTGAATGCCACCATTATGACCAAGTGTCTTTCTTTCAAGGCTTCATGTATGTAGCATTAAATCCTTTCAAACGCTCAACAACAAATACCAATATTTAACATTGTATTGCATCCTAAGATGCTCCAGAGGAACATTATCAGACAAATTTGGTGCTGAACCACAGATGATGGAGATATTGGGAGCGGTGTCTGCATGCTTGGTCAAAGAGATCGTTTTCAAAGAGTGACTTGAAGGAGGAGGGAAGTTGAGAGACACGGAGAGGTTCCGGGAGAGAGCTAAGGGTTAGTCAGATGAAATCCAATATCTCCATCATCTGTGCCACCAATGATGAAGCAGAGGAAACTGGAATGCACAGGAAGTCAGCATTGAAGGACTCCAGAGCTCTCAGCTGGTAGATGCATTACCTAGTGTGGTGCTGAGGCAAACAGGCAAGAGAGATCCCAAATTCTGAGACCAGTCAGCGTTGAATTAGTTCATCTCGCCAGTACTGATGATAAAGGTACTACAATTGACCTTCACACTCTTAGTGTATTTAGAGGTAATATTCCTTTCTTAACCATCATCCTTATGATGCTGGACAGTCTGCGAGCAGGCATGTTGGATGAGGAAAGAATGAGACTTGGCTATAACTCCCTTTCCCCACTGGAACAGGCAGCATAAAGGACTGCCTCAGGGGCAAAGATTCAATGGCAAAATTCCTTTCTGCCGACAGAAAATCTCAGATTGTAATGAAAATGTAATAGCAATAAAGTGGTTGACAAATAGATCAACAATGAAATGAAGTTTCCATTGATGTTAAACTTTATTATTTAGGGGTGACATGGTGGTTAGCACTGCTGGCTCACGGCACCGAGGACCCAGGTTCGATCCTAGCCCAGGATCACTGTCCGTGTGGAGTTTGTACATTCTCCCCGTGTCTGCGTGTGTCTCACCTCCACAACCCAAAGATGTGCAGGGTAGGTGGATTGGCCACGCTAAATTGCCCCTTAATTGGAAAAATAAAATTGAAAACCTTTGGCCGACTGGCGCCCAAAGCGGCGCAAATCAGACGGGCATCGCGCCGCCCCAAAGGTGCGGAATGCTCCCCATCTTTGGGGGCCGAGCCCCAACCTTAAGGGGCTAGGTCAGCGCCGGACGAATTTCCGCCCCGCCAGCTAGCGGAAAAGGCCTTTGGTGCCCCGCCAGCTGGCGCGGAAATGACATCTCCGGGCGGATAATGCGCGGGAGCGTCAGCAGCCGCTGACTGTATTCCCGCGCATGCGCAGTGGAGGGAGTCTCTTCCGCCTCCGCCATGGCGGAGAAAGTGGCGGAGGCGGAAGGGAAAGAGTGCCCCCACGGCACAGGCCCGACCGCGGATCGGTGGGCCCCGATCGCCGGCCCGGCCACCGTGGGGGCACCCCCCGGGGCCAGATCGCCCCGCACCCCCCCTAGGACCCTGGAGCCCGCCCGCGCCACCTTGTCCCGCCGGTAAGGTAGGTGGTTTAATTTACGCCGGCGGGACAGGCATTTTAGCGGCGGGACTTCGGCCCATCCGGGCCGGAGAATCGAGGGGAGGGGGCCCGCCAACCGGCGCGGCGCGATTCCTGCCCCCGCCGAATATCCGGTGCCGGAGACTTCGGCAACCGGCGGGGGCGGGATTCACGCCAGCTCCCGGCGATTCTCCGACCCGGCGGGGGGGTCGGAGAATCTCGTCCCTTATTATCTCACAGATACATGAAACCCAGATACTCGGAATCTAGGCCCATGTCTGAACACACGAACAATGGAATTACAAGCAGGAGGAGGCCATTCGGTCCCTCAAGCCTGCTCCACCATTCAACGAGATCATGGCTGATCTGATTGTAACCTCGATGCCACATTCCTGCCTGACCCTGATAAGCTCTGACACCCTTGTTAATCAAGGAGCCACCTGGCTTTGCCTTAAAAATGTTCAAAATCTCTGCTCCCACCACCTTTTGAGGAAATGTGTTCCAAAGACTCAGAACTCTCTGAGAGGAAAACATTCCCCTCTTCTCTGTCTTAAATTGGGTGACCCCTTATTTTCAATAGTTCTAGATTCTCCCACAAGAGGGAACTTCCTGTCCAAATCCACCTTGACAATAGCCCTCAGGATCTTACATGTTTCAATCAAGTCACCGCTTACTCTTCTGAACTCCAGTGGATACAAGCCTATCCCTTGTAAGACATCCTGCCCATTCCAAGTACTGTTCTAGAAAACCTTCTCCGAACTTCTTCCAACGCACTTACATAAGGATACAGATATGGGGCGAAATTCTCCGGTATCGGCGCGATGTCCGCCGACCGACGCCCAAAACGGCGCAAATCAGTCGGGCATCGTGCCGCCCCAAAGGTGCGGAATGCTCCGCATCTTTGGGGGCCGAGCCCCAACCTTAAGGGGCTAGGCCCGCGCCGGACTAATTTCCGCCCCGCCAGCTGGCGGAAAAGGCCTTTGGTGCCCCGCCAGCTGGCGCGGAAATGGCATCTCCGGGCGGCGCATGCGCGGGAGCGTTAGCGGCCGCTGACGGCATTCCCGCGCATGCGCAGTGGAGGGAGTCTCTTCCGCCTCCGCCATGGTGGAGACCGTGGCGAAGGCGGAAGGAAAAGAGTGCCCCCACGGCACAGGCCCGCCGCGGATCGGTGGGCCCCCATCGCGGGCCAGGTCACCGTGGGGGCACCCCCTGGGGCCAGATCACCCCGCGCCCACCCCAGGACCCCGGAGCCCGCCGCGCCGCCTTGTCCCGCCGGTAAGGTAGGTTTAATCTACGCCGGCGGGGCAGGCATTCTAGCAGTGGGACTTCGGCCCATCCGGGCCGGAGAATCGCGGGGGGGGGGGGCCCGCCAACTGGCGCGGCACGATTCCCGCCCCCGCCGAATATCCGGTGCCGGAGAATTCGGCAACCGGCGGGGGCAGGATTCACGCCAGCCCCCGGCGATTCTCCGACCCGGCGGGGGGGGGGGGGGGGGGGTGTCGGAGAATCTCGCCCATGGTCTCATTAGTGCACCTGTATAACTGAAGCATAAATTCCCAACTTTTGGTTTCAATTCCCCTCCGATAAATGATAACATTCTATTAGCTTTCCTAATTATTTTCTGTACCTGCATACTAGCCTTTTGTGACTCATGAACTCGGACACCCAGATCCCTCTGTATCTCAGAGCTCAGCAATCTCTTGCCATTTAGATAATATGCTTCTCTTTTATTCTTACTGACAAAATGGACGATTTCACATTTTCCCACATTTTGCTCCATTTGCCAGATCTTTGCTCACTCAGTTAACCTATATATGTCCCTTTGTATTGCCTCATTATGTCCATTAAATCTTACTATCCTACCCATCAGCAACTTTAGCAACCATATCATTGGTCCTTTCATCCAAGTGTTTGATATAAATTGTAAAAGGTTGAGGCCCCAGCATTGATCCCTATGGCACACCACTCGTCACATCCTGCCAACCAACTGGAGAAAGATGCTTTTATGCCTACCCTCTGGGCGCGATTGGCCACCGTGATGTACCCAGCGCAGGTCTGGGTGCGCCATGTAAATAATGGGAAAGGCCAAAATTGAGACTCGGGCCGGGCAGGGACCAGTTTGCAATTCAGCTGGCCCGCTCCCGATGGCGAGGAGCGGATTGCGGCCAGAAATGGCGACCATATCATTAACCTTCATTTGCATCTCATTAGTGAGATCCAGTCGAACGCAGCAGCTTCCTGGGAATTAACCGACTCCCCAGCGAGAGGTCATGTGGCCATCTTTTAATATTCCTTTTCAGAAATGTAAAATTGGCGCAGAGGCCGCTGAGGGAATGTGAGGAGGTGAGTAGCCACTTACATTTTCTGGCATGCAGCTCAAGGGCACTAAGTGCTCAGGGAGCGGTAGGGGCAGGTGAAGAGGGTTGGTGGGAATGACTTGGTCAGGGGGTTGAAGTGTTCCAGGTTACGGGTAAACCCTGAGTCAGAGCATAAGGGGCTTTGTGTCTGTGAGCCTTCAAGCCATTTTAAACTATTGCGGAGACCCATAACTGGGGCAACCACAGCTGCAGCCTGTCTGTCCTACCAAACTCACCCAGGACAGAGCTCTGCTGTGGCTTCAATGATGAAAGTCAATTTCACTCCCTTTGACTGTGAGCAGCCTCTAGCTTCACAGCTGAATGCTGTTGCAAAAGACGAATTAGCCTTGTTAGTTGTGAGAGCACTTCACACTCTCTCAAGTGCCTCCTCGAGGGCACATGTGCCATGTCTCAGAGGATGATTAGGACATAGCATTTCAAGCAACCTTTGATGCCTAAACAGTGTGCTTGAATTCGAGGAGCATCAACACCATAAAGGCAGCTGCTAACAATCAAACAGTAAACAGCAGGCCTTCAGATTCTGGGAATCTTCTCGCAGCCAAAGGGTAAGTGTGTGGATCTGGATTGGATTGGATGGATTGGATTTGTTTATTGTCACGTGTACCGAGGTACAGTGAAAAGTATTTTTCTGCGAGCAGCTCAACAGATCATTAAGTACATGGGAAGAAAAGGGAATAAAAGAAAATACATAATAGGGCAACACAACATATACAATGTAACTACATAAGCACCGGCATCGGCTGAAGCATACAGGGTGTAGTGTTAATGAGATCAGTCCATAAGAGGGTCATTTAGGAGTCTGGTAACAGAGGGGAAGAAGCTGTTTTTGAGTCTGTTCGTGCGTGTTCTCAGACTTCTGTATCTCCTGCCCGATGGACGAAGTTGGAAGAGTGAGTAAGCCGGGTGGGAGGGATCTTTGATTATGCTGCCCGCTTTCCCCAGGCAGCGGGAGGTGTAGGTGGAGTCGATGGATGGGAGGCAGGTTTGTGTGATGGACTGGGCAGTGTTCACGACTCTCTGAAGTTTCTTGCGGTCCTGGGCCGAGCAGTTGCCATACCAGGCGGTGATGCAGCCAGATAGGGGGCGCAATTCTCCCATCGGGAGACTAAGTCCCGAAGCCGGAGTGAAAACCGGAGTGTTTCACTCCGGTGTCGGAGGCAGCTCCCAGCCCCCTATTCTCCCGCCCCCCGGGGGGCTAGGAGCGGTGCTGCGTCATTTACGTGCGCCGGGACTGGGCGCCGCATAAAAGCGGCGCCGCGTAAATGACGCGGCCGGCACCGCATGAATGACGTCACCCGCGCATGCGAGGTCCGCAAGAAGATGTTGGATGGATCTTGCGGGGTGGCGGAGGAAAGGAGGTCCTCCTTCAGAGAGGCCGGCCCGCCGATCGGTGGGCACCGATCGCGGGCCAGACCCCTTTTGAGGACCCACCCCGGTGCAGGAACCCCCCTCTCTCTCCCACAGGCCGCCCCCCCAGCATTCCCGCGCTGTTCCCGCCGGCAGCGACCAGGTGTGGCAGGCGCCGGCGGGAACCTGTCGTGTTGGGCAGGCCGCACGGCCCATTCGGGCCGGAGAATCGCCGCTCGCCTGTTACAAACAGCGAGTGCCGATTCTCCCAGCGGCCAGCCGTGATTCTCGCCGCGCCGGTTTTGGGGGATGGGAGAATCGCGTGCGGGTGCCGGGGCCACGTGGCGGGACTCGCGCGGCGCCCCGGCGATTCTCCCACCCGGCGTGGGGGGCGGGGGGGGGGGGAGAATTCTGCCCAGGCTGCTTCCTATGGTGCATCTGTAAATGTTGGTAAGGGTTAATGTAGACATGCCGAATATCCTTAGTTTCCTGAGGAAGTATAGGCGCTGTTGTGCTTTCTTGGTGGTAGCGTCGATGTGGGTGGACCAGGACAGATTTTTGGAGATGTGCACCCCTAGGAATTTGAAACTGCTAACCATCTCCACCTTGGCCCCGTTGATGCTGACAGGGTGTGTACAGCACTTTGCTTCCTGACGTCAATGACCAACTCTTTAGTTTTGCTGGCATTGAGGGAGAGATTGTTGTCGCTACACCACTCCACTAGGTTCTCAATCTCCCGCCTGTATTCTGACTCGTCGTTATTCGAGATCCGGCCCACTATGGTCGTGTCGTCAGCAAACTTGTAGATGCAGTTGAAACCAAATTTTGCCACGCAGTCGTGTGTGTACAGGGAGTAGAGTAGGGGGCTAAGTATGCAGCCTTGCGGGGCCCCGGTATTGTGGACTATTGTGGAGGAGGATCTGGGGAGGGCACCTGAGCAAAGCCTCTCTAATGTCTGGGGTCTAGGGTTCCTGATATGGCCAGGGGTGAGTGTGTGGAGCAAGGTTTGCCAACACAACTGACTAGCAAATGGTGCTCTGAGAGAAGGTGGGCCAGGTAAGAGTGGGGGAGGCTTGTGGAATTTGAGGGTCCCGGGATGGAAGCCCTAACTGACTGTCGATTTATCTCCTTCTCCAATTCCTGACAGATACCAAAACGATTGTTTGTGTTGGTTCCACAGCGGCTGCACTCGCGGCTGCCCTGGTGGCAACCCAGGCGGCCAGATGCCGGAGACGGCAGCAGCGATGGCACAGGCTGGAGGGGGCACACCATATGCAGGGGGCCACCCCACACTCTGAAGACCCGGCTGCCCATCAGGCAGATGAAGAACGCAGAGGGTGAGGCCAGCGATAGTCCAAGGTGTACAGACATCATTGGTCTTTCAATGAGATGATGGACAGCACTGCGTCTCAGGAGAGAAACAGTGCGGCATCTGTGCCACGTCCTCGCGGACTTGGCACCCCATGGAGGAGGTGGCGAACATCTGCTTCCACGGGTTGTGAAGGTCACCGCGGCCCTCAACTTTTATGCTATCGGTTCATTCCAGGGCTTGAGACGGGACCTGTGCAGTACATCCCAATCTACCGTCCACAGGCGATTCCAGGAGGTCAGGGATGCCCATGGATGACCGGGCATTGGACTTTATCACCTTTGAGCTGGACCAGGTCCACCAAGATGCTCGGGCTGCAGAATTCTCTGTAATCGCCAGGATGCCCCAGATACAGGGGGCAATGGAGAGCATGCATGTTGCCCTGCACACACTGGGGCATCAGAAAGTACGCTTTATTAACAGAAAAGGGTAATACTTAGAAATGTTTCCATTGAATTGCACCCTCTTTTTCCCATTAGCCAGCCAATCTTCTATTCATGCCAATATGGTACCCCCTACACCATAAGCTATTAGTTTTTACAATAGCGTAACCTGGATAAATAGAAACATACACTCGAGAGCAACAGAAGAACAGAAACATATAACTATGCATTGTAGAACCACAGAAATATAGACCCTCAGACATTGGGATGTTCAGGAATATAGAACCTAGAATCATAAAACATCGGAGATTTAAATCCAGGAGGAGGCCATGATTATCGTGCCCATTTTGGCACAGGGTCAAAATAAGCCCACTGCATGTTTTCTTCCCCCAGCCCTGTCCTCAGCTTCAAATGATCTGCCTTTACCAGGTTCAAATCCTGGCTTGGGTCACTGTCTGTGTGGAGTCTGCACGTTCTCCCCGTGTGTGCGTGGGTTTCCTCCGTGTGCTCCGGTTTCCTCCCACAGTCCAAAGATGTGCAGGTTTGATGGATTGGCCATGCTAAATTGCCCTTAGTGTCAAAAAGGTTAGGTGGGGTTACTGGGTTACGGGGAGAGGGTGGAGGTGTGGGCTTAGGTAGGGTGCTCTTTCCAGGGCCGGCGCAGAGTCGATGGGCCAAATGGTCTCCTTCTGCACTGTAAATTCTATGATGATACCTAAAAAGATACAATGGCTGCTGTTTTAGTTGCTCCCATATCAAAACTTTTCATGTTCCAACAAACTCCCAAAAAATAATGCCCCTTTACATGGGCCGGAGGTCTATGGCCGATGGGATTCTCGGGTCCCGCCAGCAGTGGACCCCCGCCCATGGGCTTCCGGACGGCATGGGTTGGCGTCAATGTGAAATCTCATTGACAAGCGGCAGGAGTAGAGAATCCCACCGCCAGCGAACGGTGTGCAGCCGAGAAACACGCGGCTGGGGGACCGGAGAATCCCGCCCATAGGGCAGGATTTTCCAGCCCTTCCTGCCGGTCGGATCTTTCAGTCCCGCCGAAGGCGATCATCCGGGCTGGGTTCCCCGGCAGCAGGGCAGGCAAGCCATGCAAAGCGTCGATGTCGACAGTGGGATGGGAAGATACAGCAGGCAGCCAATGGTGAGCTCTGCTGCGGGGGGTGGGGGGGGGGGCACAAAATCCGGCCCATGATGTGTGCAACAATTTTGCAATCCATAAGACACCAATCGTAAGAAACATAAGAATAGGAGTAGGAGTAGGCCATTTGACACCTCAAACTTGCTCCACCATCAAAACGATTATGACTGATCTGATCACTTTTCTGTCTGCTCCTCATAATCCTTGACTCCTTTTTAGATCAAAAATCTGTCTAACTCAGCCTTGAATATATTCAATGACCCCCAACCTCTGCTGCTCACTAGTAAGGAACATTCCAAAGCTTAACGACCCTCTCAGAGAAGAAAGTCCTCTCCCCGCCCCCCCCCCCCCCCCATGAAAGGGAACACCCTCTCAACATCTACTCTGTCAAACCCCCTCAGAATTTTATATATTTCAATAAGATCACCTCTCATCCTTCTAAACTCAAATGAGTACAAGCCGAACCTACCCAAACCTTCCTCATAAGACAACCTCCTCAACCCAGGAATCAATCTAGTGAATCTTCTCTGAACTGCGTCCAAGTACATCCCCCCCTAATATCGGAGGTCGGTTAGCTATGTTAGCTGGGTGGCTGGTTTGTGATGCAGAGCAAAGCCAACAGCACAGGTTCAATTCTTGTACCGGCTGATGTTGTCCATGAAGGTCCTTCCTTTTTAACCTTGCTCCTTACCTGAGGTGTCATGACCCTCAGGTTAAATCATCATCAGTTAGCTTGCTCTCTCTCTCTCAAAGGGGAGAGCAAATGGTCCTCTGGGACTAAGGTGACTTTCATTTCATATAAGGACACCAAAACTGTGGTGTGGTCTCACAAATGACCTGTTCAGTTATAGCAAAACATTCCTGCTTTTACACTTTATCCTCCTAGCAATATGCCCCCAAATCTCTTAGATCGCTAGGATTATCTACCTGCACGCTACTGCGCTTTATAGAACACACAACATTGTGTTAAATATTTTGCCAAAAGTCGTAATATTAGTGGGTAGTTAATAGAAAAGGCATCACTGGCTAATTCGGCTCCCACTACTCTGGTTCGGAGGTCCACCTGGGTTGATATGATCAGCAGGTCATCAATCAGCCTCCCTTCAGGGAGAAAGGAATAAAATGCTCCCTTTCATCTCCCCTTTGAGGGGCATTATATCTGACCTTCCAATCTCTTAAAAGGAGAGCGGGGTCATATCTCTGCCTGGCACTGCCAATTCATGTCAATACCATCCTGGGTACATACTGCTGGAACCCAGGGTTGCCAACTTTCGAGGGGGTTAATGAAAACGGCTGATTTTCTGATGTGTGAATAATTTATTTTGCTTCAGACGAGTGTAATCTTATTTTCCCCTGCAGGGCTATCCGAGCTATGCGGTTAGGTAAACAGACTGGCGCCAGTGCCGAGGGGCACCGATTCACTGAATACAATAACAGCAATGTAATCCTCCAATGGAAATGTCTAAAGTAAAATATTCCATTTCATTTTATAAATGTAATAAATTAGGCCACTGGCAAAATTATTAAAGGCATTGCAGAAAAAGCTAAGATATATTTAGGGTGCAATTTTCTAAAGCCTCACAAACTTCAGAAAGACACATTTACGTGCTCCTTAGGTCCTAGTGAGTAAAATGCATCAGAATGCCATTAATGGAGTCAACGTTTATTCAAAAGGACGAATTTTAATTTAACGAGGCCGCCTTTGTGTTTGCCTTTTCTGCAGTAGGTTGAGAAATGTCAAATTCTGTATGATTAAGAGGAATAGAAGACACTGGAAAAAAAAGGGAACAATTCACTCCTGTGTAGTGCTATATGGTTTGTGTGTGTGTCGCAGTGTCAGCTGAAATGTACACTGTGGATAAAAAGGAACGATTCATTCCTTTATAGCACTGTGCGGTTGATGTGGGCCTCATTGCAACCTCCCGTACATGTGTAGCAACATGTGTAGCACCCACTAGATAAAAGAGAACAAAATCACTTTTGTTTGGCGCTGAGGCCAATTTTCTATTTCATGCTACAGATCCCCCTCACCATTATCTTGCTTGAGATCAATTTTGTTTGAACCTGAACTTTTCAGGTCTTTCTGGGGTAACCAGCTGACCCATCCGTAATATTCTGTTGTCCCTATGACAGTGAGCACTACCATTGAACTTGACGTTTCGCACCTCCTCATCCTCTATTGGAATAGCGAGACAGACGGGTGGCACGGTGGCGCAGTGGTTAGCACTGCTGCCTACGGCGCTGAGGACCAGGGTTCGATCCCGGCTCTGGGTCACTGTCCGTGTGGAGTTTGCACATTCTCCCCGTGTCTGCGTGGGCTTCACCCCCACAACCCAAAGATGTGCAGGTTAGGTGGATTGGCCACGCTAAATTGCCCCTTAATTGGAAAAAAATTATTGGGTACTCTCAATTTATTCTAAAAATGTTTAAAAAGGAATAGGAAACATTTGGCCCGGTTTGTTGCTGACACTGAGTTAGACGGTATATAAATAAGGCAGACGGCACAACATATTGCAAAGGGACATTGATAGATTAAGTGAGTGGACAATAGTGCTGATGATGATGTTAAGTGTGACAAAGCCTGTGGTCATCTACCGAAGAAAGAAAGGTCTGGGTATTATTGAAATGATGAAAAGCTGGACCTCTAGAAGGCCAGAGAGATTTCGGGTCCAAAGACAGAAATTGCAAAAAAACTAATGAACAGACACAAAAAAAATTATATTTAAAAGTTGGAATAAAAAGGGATGAAAATTACACAACGTTAGCTGCAGTTGCCAAAAGTTGTGGTTGGACTATGTCTGGGAACTACATCTCAGGAAGGATCTAGGAGGGGATGTGATGCTGACTTAAAAAAATTCATTGGTGGGTGCACGCAGTGCTAGCTAGGCCAGCATTTATTGCCTGTGAGAAGGTGGTGGTGAGCTGCCTTCTTGAACTGCAGCAGTCCATGCAGTGTAGGAACATCCACATTGCTGTGAGTATACACCAGGACGATACTAATGCTAAAAGGGTTAAATTATAAGGACGGGTTTCAGAGACGAAGTTTGTCTTCCCTAACGTATAGAAGATTAAGAGGTGATCTAATTGAAGTGTTAAAAACGAATAAATGGTATAGAAAGAGAGAAATTATTTCCTCTGGGGGGAGTAATGCAGAAGAAGGGGAAATTATCTTATAATCAAAGTTGGGCCATTTGGGGTCGTGTCAGGAAGCACTTTTTCTAAAAAAAAAAGTGAGTGGCATTTTGGCACTCTCTCTCCACCAAAACGCTGTTGAGGCTGTAGGTCAACTGAAAATTTCAAAACTGAAATTGATAGATTTAATGGAATTAATATGGACTTCAACGATGATCTGATTCAATGCCGTAACAGATTTGAGGGGTTGACTGGCCTACATTTGTTCCTATGTTCCCAAATTATTCTATAGTACTTTACATTGAAATCCATTATGCAGTTTTATCCACTTAATTTAGCCAAATCTGTCTGAAATTATCTATCTTGCCAACATTTAGCAGTCAAATTTGCTTTCTGTTCCCAAGCTGGACAGTGAATGTTTCCTTATTATGAGCCTTAAATCGGATTTTTCTCCCTCCATCCTGCTTAAAATTGGATGTGATGGATAGGTGAGGACGTTCGTAGCATGGGGATTCTACAAATGGGTTAACTTGATGGTCTAAAATCTGTTTTCCCAAAATCGTGTTGTACAGTAATGTACACAAACTTTCAGAACTAAAGAACAAAGATCGCCCTACATATCAAGAGATCTAATCTCACATATGATAGTGAGTCTTCAAGGCAGCTTTGGTTAGGAAGAATTACTCCTTTGATCTCAATCTGCCGCTGCATGTTTTCATTATACAGTCTACCTGGGACACAGGGAGGAGGCTAAGGAAGATAGAAGGGGAGCGATCACTTCAACCTAGTCCCCAAATCTAGGCAAATATTGAATGTAATGAAAACAATTCTTCAATTCCAATGCCAAAACTACTGAGAGAAATGTAACATCAAACACTCCACGGTCAGGTAAAATACTTGTTAGATACATAATAATGTTCCTTCTCCACTGTCTCTCTGTCTTGTACAG
This sequence comes from Scyliorhinus torazame, assembly GCF_047496885.1. Taxonomy (NCBI): domain Eukaryota; kingdom Metazoa; phylum Chordata; class Chondrichthyes; order Carcharhiniformes; family Scyliorhinidae; genus Scyliorhinus; species Scyliorhinus torazame. The sequence goes on along the minus strand of NC_092720.1, from coordinate 124,771,834 downwards.
TATGGGTTAGATACAGTGTAAAGTTTCTTCTATACTGTTCCATTGAACACTCCCACATTAGGGGGTGGGATTCTCCGGTCTGCCAGCCACGAATTCCGATGCGGCGCGACCCTGCCAGCAGTGGAAATCTCTGTTCCCACAGCCGACCAATGGGGTTTCCTATTGTGGTCACCTCACACAGTTGGGGAACCTGTGGGCGTGGGTGCGCTGCCAGCGGACCGGAAGATCCCGCTGATGGAGAATTCTGCAGAGGAAGTTAGAAAAAGGGTAAAGGGCACGATTTACTGGCCGCTTTACGCCCGAATGGTGGCACGGCCAGTAGATGCCGGGACATCCCTCGTCCGAGATCTACCCGGCTCGCCATGCTTCGCGGGATCTAATGCGATCTCGCAAGATGTCACAATCTGAAACCCAGCCATTCTGGGCAGGATTAGTGTTTTTCAAATCCACATAGTAGATTGAGACGGCTAGTTTCACTCTAATATGCAGGCCCCTGACCTAGCTGAGGCATTGGAATCTAACCCCTTCGCCTTGAGGACCTTGGGCAAGCGCTGTTCATTGTTGGCCCCACAATGGGGACCAGACGGAAGGGCACTTGTGGGGGTCTCCCATGGGATCAGAGGCCCCCAGGTGTTTGCCTTCTGGGAAGGGTGGCACCTTGGCACTGGTACCCTGGCACTGCCAGCCTGGTGCCAGGCTGGCATTTTCCCCATGGTGAGGATCGGACATGTGAGGTGGGGTGCGGGGGCCAGAGGACCCTCTTATAGGTGAGTTGGGGCTTTGGAAGCGGGACACCATTTAAAAATAGTGTCCCGATCTCTTCCTGCACTGAGGAGTTCCAGCGAGCGGAGCTTCTCAGTTCAGGGAATGGAACTAAGTGCTGCCTCGGAAGGGTGTTCTCTGTTGAGGCTCCAAACTCAGACACAGTCCCGATAGATAGCATGGCTTTCCCGGCACTCGTAGCACCGCGAAACACCTTGCTAAATGTGCTCATCACGGGACTCTAATCCAATTTGGTTAGATCACGCCCAAAGATCTCTCTTGCACTTCACCATCAATTGCCCCAAGGTCAGGTGTAGAACAGTTTACCAGAGTAAACCCCCATATTGTCCCACCAAACCCTTTCAGAATAGTTTGGGTTAGGTAATGAATACACTTGTTGCAATGTCCCTTCAAATGCTCTCGGGCCAGATATAACACAGGCTAGATACAGAGTGAAATAATATTTCAGCCCCAACTCCAATAAAATGTGTCCTCCAGCATTGAATCATAGAATCCCTACAGTGCAGAAGGAGTCCATTTGGCCCACCCAGTCTGCAGCGACCCTCTGTAAGAGCACCCTAACTAGGGACACTCTCCTGCAACCACGTAACCCACCTAACCATTGGACACTAAGGGATAATTTAACATAGCCACCTAACCTGCCCATCTCTGGACTGATGCCAATGATGTGCCATTATCTTTCCCCATGCTGAGTATCCCTTGGTACCTCTAAGTGACAGCCTTCACCAATTGGACAGCCTCCACCAAATACCAACAATTTTAGATCTCGGCCCACCAGTGTCCAACTGAGTAATACACCTACTGCCATTTTCCCGCCTTCTCCCTGCAACCCTGCACATTCTTCCTTTTCATTCTCCGACCCCCCAGCGGGTCGGAGAATGGCCGTTGGCTGCCGTGAATCCCGCCCCTGCCGGTTGCCGAAGTCTCCGGCACCGGATATTCGGCGGGGGCGGGAATCGGGCCGCGCCGGTTGGCGGGCCCCCCCGCTGGATTCTCCGGCCCGGATGGGCCGAAGTCCCGCCGATAAATTGCCTGTCCCGCCGGCGTGGATTAAACCACCTTTTGAACGGCGGGACAAGGCGGTGTGGGCGGGCTCCGGGGTCCTGGGGGGGGGTGGGCGCGGGCCGATCTGGCCCCGGGGGGTGCCCCCACGGTGGCCTGGCCCGCGATCGGGGCCCACCGATCCGCGGGCGGGCCTGTGCCGTGGGGGCACTCTTTCCCATGGTGGAGACCGTGGCGGAGGCGGAAGAGACTCCCTACACTGCGCGTGCACGGGAAACTGTCAGCGGCCGCCCTGAGATGTCATTTCCGCGCCAGCTGGCGGGGCAACAAAGGCCGTTTCCGCCAGCTGGCGGGGCGGAAATTCCTCCGGCGTCGGCCTAGCCCCTCAATGTTGGGGCTCAGCCCCCAAAGATGCGGAACATTCCGCACCTTTGGGGTGGCGCGATGCCCGTCTGATTGGCACTGTTTTGGGCGCCAGTTGGCGGACATCGCGCCGTTTCGGGAGAATTCCGCCCCAGATAACAACCTAATTCCCATTTGAACTCTTCAATTGAACCTGCCTTCACTACACTCTCAGGCTTTGTGTTCCACACCCTAACACTCACCACATGAAATTTCTTTTTCCTAATGTTGCCTTTGCTGTTATCACCATCACTTTAACACTGTGCCCTCTCATTCTCGATCCTTTCATGGGTGGGAACAGATTCTCTACCCTGTCCAGCCCCCTCATGATTTTGAATACCTCGAATAAATCTCTTCATAGCCTTCTTTTCTCCAGTCCTTAACTTCTCCAATCTTTCTTCACAACTCAAGTTCCTCATCCTTGGAACCATTTTCGTGAATCTTTTGTGCACTCTTCCCCAAGCCTTCTCAACCTCCCAAAAGTGCCCCGAACGGGACACAATACTCCAGCGGAGTTTGTCCATAGAATCCATAAAATCCCTACAGTGCAGAAGGAGGCTATTTGGCCCATCGAGTCTACACCAATCCTCTGAAAGAGCATCCTGCCTAGGACCACTCCCCTGTCCCATTCCTGCAACCCTACCTAACCTGCACATCTTCGGACTGTGGATGAAACTGGAGTACCCGGAGGAAATCCTCACAGATATGGAGAAAAGTGCAAACACCACACAACCAATCAGCCAAGGCTCTCTGGCACTGTGAGGCAGCAGTGCTAACCACTGTGCCGCCATGCCGCCCTGTCATATACAAATTTCACATACCCTCCTTGGTCTTACTCTATGCCCTCATTAATAAACCCTAGAATACTGTATGCTTTATTAATTGCACTCTCTCCCGCCCTGCTTCAATTACTTATGCATGTATACATCAAGGTCCCTTTGCTCCTTGCACCCCTTTAACATTGTACCCTTTATTTTATATTGTCTATCCATGTTCTTCCTACCAAAATCTACTTCCTCAATTCTTCACTGCCTTAAATAAACATGGAGCCTCTTTGGATTGATGCTAATATTATACTGACTGGTAACATTTGCCGTTGGGCAAGATTGAATGGCAGAGAATGCCAAGATTCAGGAATCTTTAAACCGCAATTAAATCGGAACATTTACTGGAATTATTGCTGGTACATGTGATGGAATTCTGGTAACCGATACCAGTAATGAGCAAATTCCTGTACCAGTGCAATAACATTTATGTTACTATGAATAGCAAGTATCACGACAGAGCTCCAGTTTGTACTGAGGACTGACCTTTGGTCCAACAAGTCAGCACCTCGCATTCGATCATGTACGCTTTGACCATCTTAGGGCACTCTGCAATTCCAGGGCAGGACTTCAGAATGTGCTATTGGCTCCAGGGAGCTCTGCCCCAATTTTGCAGATTTTTGACCCAACCTCACAAACTGACTGACTCAATCCAACACAAAGTTATGTTCCTCGCATATGATACTCCAGTGTTCCCAACTGGACAGAGAAACGCTGGTGTTCATCAGAATATTCAATCTCTGACCGTATTGAACTTTAGAGACCACAGTCCTGTTGTCAATTAGATATTTACCCTGTTGCATTTTAAATGAGCTAATCTCTCCACTCTGACAGCAATAGCCAAAAATTACTGTTAGAGTTATCGCTGTATAATTACTTGACATGTTCCAATCAGATTCCATTGTCTCCTATCTTAATGGAAGAATAAGCCCACTTAAAGGGTAGTATGAGTTGCTTAAGCAGAATGAGGGTGATGTTGGCAAGGCGGCAATCGTTGCTTTTCCCTGGTTGGCCAGAGAGGCAACAATGGGCCTTCTCGTTGATATAGGGTTGCCAACCATCCAGGATTGACCTGGAGTCTCCAGGGATCGAAGGTAAGTCTCCAGGACACTGCTATGTGCAGCCCTGGCGAAAAATCATTGGGACGTCAAAAAAGAATTGTTTGGATTGTCATTTTCTTTGACCATTTCTCTTTAGCAGATATAAAAATATTGAAACTGGGGGAAAAGGTTGTTCGGCTGACAGACAAGCGTCATCCAGTTGGATCATGTCTTTTTGCTTTCCAATTGGCGTAGGAAGGCAGTGCGTCACAGGGATGGATGTGTTGGCCGACTAATGGCTGGCGTGGGGGGGAAAGTAATGTGAAAATCCCTCCAAGAATACATTTAATCTCAGTTGGTAACCTTGAACTGCTGCAGGGCTTTTGTGGTGATGGATTTCCCACAATGGTGTTAGACAGTAAATTTCAGGACTGTGATCCAGCAATGTGAAGGAACATTGATAAATGTCTACGTTTGGATGGCCTGTGATTTGGAAGGTGTAATGATTTTGCCGAGGCCAGTCTACTAACAATAATTCCCTTGTTTGAAGTTATTGGATCCATTGGCTCTATTGAGAACTGCCCAATTTCGCAGATTTTTGACCCAACGTCACAAACTGACTGACTCAATCCAACTCAAGTTACCTTTCTCGCATATGATATTCCAAAAAGGCCCCTACCACAGTGCACAACAAGTACGTCACAGCCTGGGGACGTACGGAGATGGCGGTCCGGGTCGGAACTGTGGGTTTTAAACATTCGGCAAGCAACTCCTATTGGGCGAGTTACCACACTCTCAATAAGGGATTTCATATAATAATAATCTTTATTATTATCACACAAGTAGGCTTATATTAACACTGCAATGATGTTACTGTGAAAATTTCCTCATCACCACACTCCGGCACCAGTTCGGGTACACTGAGGGAGAATTCAGAATGTCCAATTCACCTAACAAGCATGTCTTTCAGGACTTGTGGGAGGAAACCGGAGCACCCGCAGGAAACCCCTATTCTACGATGCCCATGGGAAGATCTATTGCCGATCCCCTGTGACCTTCGTGGCCACTAAACCATTGCTCTCCTCTTAAGTCCGTTTCCCTCTCAGTAGTCCCAAGGCGAGGAAGTTTCTTCCGCCTCTTCATGACTGGCCTGAGGTCCATCGAGGGTAGAACGGGATCTGGAGGCGTGAACGGATTGGTCATCTTAGCTTCTGAAGGAAGAGCCTAAGAGTTACCAATGTGGATTCCTCCTTGGTGTCTGCACCAAGATTCCTCTGCTTCCACCTCGGCACCTGAGTCCTCGTTATTCATTACTAGGGGAGATGGACACAGGGTTTTCCATTGGCGGTGGCCTGGCACTGGCAATGGCCACTTCTGTGGCCGGTAGCGAGGCTTGTTCGGGAATGGACTCCCTCCTTCTAAGGTGGTCCAGGTGTTTCCTCAAGAACTTATCCTGGGCCTTCACTTTGTAGGATACGGACTCCATTTTCTCCATTATGACTCCAGACACCCAACTGGAGCCATCTCCAAAGTTCCTCACATAGATTAGTTCCCCTGTCTTGAATATGTTTTCGGATCTCACTGAATCATAATTTATATTCTGGTTCGCTTGTCGGGACTCCACCCTCCCCGGCCAGGTTTGGGAATAGGATGCTTGTGCAAAACCGCCGTCCCATTAATAGTTCCTCTGAGGCATTTTCTGTTGTTGTGTGAAGAATGGTCCTATAATCAAATAAAAACTGTGCAAATTTGGTCTCTATGGGTGCTGACAGTTGCTTTTTCATGCCAATTTTAATGGCCTGCACCGCCTGTTCTGCCAGTCCATTGGACGATGGGTGATATGGTGCTGTTCTAATATGCTTGATGCCAATTGATTTCATGGAGGCCTGGAACTAGCCACTGGTGAAGGCAATGCCATTGTTGGAGACACCAGGCCATTATGTAACTCCAGTAGTAGTGGGTGCCACCCGGGGATGGGGGGATGCGGGGGGGGGGGGGGGGGGGGGCAGTGACTAGTCAGGGACCCCAAAGAATAACACCATTCGCAACACCTGCCAGCCTGCTATCCCATTTGGAAATCCGGTTGACTGTAAGTTTGTAATTGCCACAAAGGCAGACCAATTTGTTCAGTTTAAGGATGGGTATGACAGGTGCTGCTCACTCTGCCAATTGCACGGGTCTTATTAAACCTAGATTTTCCAGGCTCCCAAGCTCGGTCTCTACCTTTTCCAACAGGGAAGATGGAAACGGTCTTGCTCTGAAATATTTAGATATTGCATTGGAATCTACATAAATTTTGGCTCTGGCTCCTCTTATTTTTCCCAAAACCCTCTTGAAAAGTTAAGGATATTTGCTGATAACTTTGTACAACCCACCAACACCCAGTGTGAAAATCTCTACGCAGTTCAGCCTGGTCCGCTGGAGCCAAACTCTCCCCTTAAGACTTGATCCATGTCCCCGCACAACAATGAGTGGAAGCCGGGCTCACTGGTGCCCGCAGGTCACTGGGGTCATTGTATTACCTTTAATCCGCAAAGGTTCCCTGTGTAGGTGGCTAGTCTGGCTCTAGTATCTTCCAAACTCAAGGACTGGATGCCAATTTGGAGGCGATCAAATGTCTGCTCTCCAATAATGGAGACAGCAGCCCCTGTATCCACCTCCAAGTCCAATGGATGGCCATTTACTAGCAGCTCTATCATTATTGGGCCAACCTTGATCATGATGATACAGTTTAATTGCACTGTTTCTTTGTCTGTGAGTGGGCATACTGCATGGTACAAGACTGCTGGCCTTGGCTTCTTCCCTGAGCAGCACGCGTATTGCCTATTCCTATAGCTTTAACTTGGCTGTGCCCTTTTTCCACGCTTACAGTAGTCCTTCACCTGACGTCTGCAACCTTCCGAAGCAGATTCCCTAGCATCCTTAGGACTCTCATGATATTTCCTTGACTGTCGGAGGGCACCAACTGAGCTCTGATTTGGCGATGGGTGATTCACACAGGTGTGTTCAACTGAGGAATGGACGCTTTTACACGAGGCCCCCTCCCCCTAACCAGAGAACATTGCTGTCTGATGCCCCTTGTAGCTCGTGAGCCCCTTTCCCTGAGTTCTCTCGGGATAGGACTATCTCAATTACTTTTTTGAAATCTAGATTGGTCTCTGCCAACTTCTTTTGAGTTGTCACATTGTTTATTCTGCACACCAATCTGTCTCGCAACATCTCAGTTAGGGATGGGACCAATTCACAATGTTCTGCCAGTTTCCGCAACCTGGTTAAAAATTCAGTGACGGGTTCCCGGGGTCCTCCCCGTCGTGTTAAAGTGGTATCTCTGAAGGGTGACAGAGGCTTCGGATCATAGTGATTTCACACGAGGACTATGAGCTAGTCAAAGTTTCCGAATCAGGGGAATCTGGGTAGGTCAGGCTTTTGATCACGCTGAATGTCGGGGCTCCGCATGCTGTCAGCAGATTCACGTCCTGCTTCTCATCTCCCACAATGTTATTAGCCCAGAAGAAGTAAATCATGCACTCCGCATATTGTGCCGAATCTTCTCCATTAATTTCATAATGTTCGAGTTAACTTAAGCATTTTACTGAAACATTTTGTTTCATACTGGAGCGGTTGTTCGTATTCAACTCTGAAGGCTGCTCAGAAATATATGTTTTTACTCCTCGTTGCCAATGTAACGACTTTGACAAGGCCAGTTTGCTAACAATATGTCCCTTTATTGAAGCAACAAAAAGGGCCGCTGCCATGGCATACAATACTTGTGCCCTAGCCTGGGGACTGACGGAAATGCCATCTGCGTTGAAATTGTGGGATTTTAAACTCCCGCCATCCATCACCTATTTCGAGAGCTACTGTCCAATCAACAGGGGAATTCATATTCCAAGAAGCGCAGGGGAGATCCATTGCCAACCCTCCATGTCCTTCGTGGCCACCATAACAGAAGGGCACTTATATTTGATGATGTTGCCATGACATTGCTGCTATTTTTCCTTATCAAGGGTAGAAGTCTTATGGGAGAACATAGAATTTACAGTGGAGAGGGAGGCCATTTGGCCCATCGAGTCTGCACCGACCCTTGGAAAGACCATCCCACTTAAGCCCACTCTACCCCCGTAACTCAGTAACCCCTCCTAACCTTTTTGGACACGAAGGGCAGTTTAGCATGGCCAATCCACCTAACCTGCACATCTTTGGGCTCTGGGAGGAAATCGAAGCGCCCGGAGGAAACCCACGCAGACATGGGGAGAACGTAAAGACTCCGCACAGACAGTGATCCAAGTTGGGAATTGAACCTGGCACCCTGGAGCTGTGAAGCCACAGTGCTAACCACTGTGCTACTCATTGTGCTACCGAGGGAGGTCTTTTCAGACAAATCTTGGCGATTTACTGCAATACACCTTATAGATTGTATGTAGCACAGTTGTAATATATTAGTGATGGAGGTGATGGATTGGAATTAAGTAGCCATAGCACTAATCAAACTAACAGCACTGTTCAGAATGATGTTGAGCACGTTGTGTGTTATTGCAGCTAGAACCATCGAAGCAAGTTTGATCAAGTCTTGTGGGTGCTGGAAGGGGTGCTGGTGGGATCCAGAGGTGAGCCACTCATTGCAGATCATTGTGGTCTTATAAGCTTGGAGTTGTTATTGTTGGCCCCATAAATCACCTAGTCAATCGTGGTCTCCCCCACGATACTAATTGTTGAACCTGGTACTGCTAGTGGAGGACACTTGACAGCTCAGCCTGAATGTTACCCAGGTTGTGCAGCGGACTGGGCGGCTTTGTTATAGGGTGAGTTGTGCTGAATACTGTGAACTCATTAGTCACAATCCTGACGTTATGGTGGAGGGAAAATCATTGATGAAGCAGCTGAAGATAATGGAGCTTTGAATACCTCACTGAGTAATGCCTCCAGTAATATGCTGGAGCTGAGATGATTGGTCTTTGATAATCATAATTATGTTTTGGCAGGCATAAACTGCTGAGGGGGCTCTATCTCTGACATCCAACAGCTTCAGTTTTGCTTTGCTACTTGAACTGTACTCCATCAAATAATGTTGGGAGAAGCCAGTGCCTCTCACTCCCAGCATTCAGCTTTTGTGTTCATGTCTGTTTCAGGACTGTGAAGACTTTGGAATGAATTGTTTCAGCCAGAGGAGGCCGATAAGGTGACAATTGGATCGGTCCAATTTATCCTGTTTTTTTGTGGCTAGAGTATTCCAATTCTCTTCCCACACCTAGTGGTGCACTAAGGAAGACTTTTGTCTGTTTCCAGAGCTAGTTATTCCTGGAACAGGTCACTAGTCGGTCGCTGGGGGCTTATAGCTTGAGGGGTGCCACTCCACATCAAACATGGCTGACCAGGTGTCTGTTTTGCTCTTACCCACCAGCCGCTGGCATGTTTGGGAGGATTTGCAGGTTGACACGCTCAACCTGGTTGACTGCAATATGGCCGATTCTTTGGCCATCAAGTCCTGGGGTGGGACTTGAACCTGGAGCTTCTGGTTCAGAGGCAGGGATGCTACCCACTGCGCTACAAGACTATGGCTAGGATATACTGTGGACAATCTTCTCCCTGTCCATGCTGTACTGGGGCAATGTGGTTTTGGACACACAAGCTTTAATGCACAGATCTCCAGTACAACAGCTAATCTTGCAATCAGTGTTTATAATTTTGTGATTATAATTTTACATAAATGATCTATTTATGCCTTGAAAGAACCTTGTTATTGCAAAGTCCTGGATCCTATTCCCTGTCAGCACTCATTTTTCCAGTTCCATCTGTCAACTAACCCTCTGAATCTACAATTCTGGCCCTAGAATTCTCTTTATTTGTTTATTTACTGAACCCTCTTTAATCTTTCAGTGTCTATTTGAAGGGCGGGTGCCTAAAACTGTACGTAGCAGTGTATTAGCCCGCATGTAGGAACAGATTTCCTCATCTATTCCTATTGGCAAGAGAGCTTGCACACCAGAGGCATGCAGCAGAAATAATGGTGGGATTCTCCGTCAGCCAACGCCGGAATTGGGAAACACGACTGCGCGGAGAATTCGGCGTTTGCCAAAAATCGAGGTTGGCGCCGGGTGGCAAATGGAATGCCATGCTGCGGTATATCGACAGTGGTAGGAATGCATTCTACGCCGGCGTGGGCATGTAAATTCTACAGTGAAGACCACTGATACATCATTGGCCCCACCTCGCATTTTCCGTGAATTCTGCGATGCTCCATCTCCACCAGGAGGAATTACCGATGGCAAGGTTCACCTATGGTATTTCAAGTCAGGAAACAGGCGCCGTGGGTGATAAGGGCGCAGAAGGGGTTCAAACAGTGTCCAACATTGGTATGGTGTGCTGGCAGTTGAGCCGCTGGCAGGTGGGTGGGGGGAGGTTGTTTGCCAGGGCCGGGGGAGTAGCTGGGGATGGCTAGGAGGTGGGGCATAGGGTCAGGGTGGCTGGGCACGGACCACCATTGCCACAGCCTGCAAGGCAGCCATATGGCTGTTCACACCACTGACTGCCCACTGAGAACTTAGCGCCACGGGTCGTATGGGTGCACCCCTCCCCCGTACCCTCTGGCCCCAGCAGACTCATCAATGGGATGGGCATGCTCTAGCACAACCAGTGCCATCATCTTGGCTGGGATGAGGGTCGGCATGTTTTGTAATTGCACGAGTTTTACGTGGCACCGGTGCTAGCCCATTAATGGGACTTGAATCGCTCCAGGACCAGCACCGCTTTCATCCACGGAGAACACTTCAATTCAGTCCCAGCATCAGCACTTAGCCTCTCAAATGGAGGATTTCACTTGATGTGTCTGCTGTCTGGAACTTTCCCTCCATTGATTTTAAGAGAGGAAAAATCATAGCCGGTAGTCCACTTCTTATGTGCGCACATTAAATTAGTATAGGTTTAAGAGTTGCTAATTATTCCCTATGGAGGAAAATTAATTTTCAGCTGGACCCAATACCCGCATAAATAAAGTGATCTTGCACATTGGTCTGAGATGTTTTAACAAAAGTATGACACAGAGCACAGAACATCAGACTACTCATTAATCAGGTCCATTCATTAATTAGGATCAGGGGACCAGACCATTTATTAATCAGGGACGGGGGACCAGACTATTCATTTAATAGGGGCAGGGGACCAGACCATTCATTAGTCAGGGGCAGGAGACCAGACCATTCATTGATCAGTTGCAGGCGACCAGATCATTCATTAATCCGGGGCTAGGGACCGGTGCATTCATTAATCAGGAGCAGGAGACCAGACCATTCATTCTGCGCAGGGGACCAGATCATTCATTAATCAAGAGTGGATGACCAGACCATTCATTGATCAAGGATGCGGAACCAAATCATTCATTGATGAGTTGGGGGGGACCAGATCATTCATTAATCAAGGGTGGGGAACCTGATCATTCAATACGCAGGGTTGCGGGGACCAGACCATTCATTGTTCAGTTGGAGGGGACCAGATCATTCATTAATCAAGGGTGGGGGACCAGACCATTCATTGTTCAGTTGGAGGGGACCAGATCATTCATTAATCAAGGGTGGGGGACCAGATCATTCATTACTCAGGGTTGGGGGACCAGACCATTCATTGTTCAGTTGGAGGGGACCAGATCATTCATTAATCAAGGGCGGGGGACCAGATCATTCATTATGCAGGGTTGGGGGACCAGACCATTCATTGTTCAGTTGGAGGAGGCCAGATCATTCATTAATCAAGGGTGGGAGACCAGATCATTCATTAATCAAGGGTGGGGGACCAGATCATTCATTACTCAGGGTTGGGGGACCAGATCATTCATTAATCAAGGGTGGGGGACCAGATCATTCATTACTCAGGGTTGGGGGACCAGACCATTCATTGTTCAGTTGGAGGGGACCAGATCATTCATTACTCAGGGTTGGGGGACCAGATCATTCATTAATCAAGGGTGGGGGACCAGACCATTCATTGTTCAGTTGGAGGGGACCAGATCATTCATTAATCAAGGGTGGGGGACCAGATCATTCATTACTCAGGGTTGGGGGACCAGACCATTCATTGTTCAGTTGGAGGAGACCAGATCATTCATTAATCAAGGGTGGGGGACCAGATCATTCATTACTCAGGGTTGGGGGACCAGACCATTCATTGTTCAGTTGGAGGGGACCAGATCATTCATTAATCAAGGGTGGGGGACCAGATCATTCATTACTCAGGGTTGGGGGACCAGATCATTCATTACTCAGGGTTGGGGGACCAGACCATTCATTGTTCAGTTGGAGGAGACCAGATCATTCATTAATCAAGGGTGGGGAACCAGATCATTCATTGATCAGTTGGAGGGGACCAGATCATTCATTGCTCAGGGTTGGGGGAGCAGACCATTCATTGTTCAGTTGGAGGGGACCAGATCATTCATTAATCAAGGGTGGGGGACCAGATCATTCATTAATCAAGGGTGGGGGACCAGATCATTCATTAATCAAGGGTGGGGGACCAGATCATTCATTACTCAAGGGTGGGGGACCAGATCATTCATTGATCAGTTGGAGGGGACCAGATCATTCATTAATCATGGGTGGGAACCAGATCATTCATTACGCAGAGTTGCGGGGACCAGACCATTCATTGTTCAGTTGGAGGAGCCCAGATCATTCATTAATTAAGGGTGGGGGACCAGATCATTCATTAATCAAGGGTGGGGGACCAGATCATTTATTACTCGGGGTTGGGGGACCAGATCATTCATTAATCAAGGGTGGGGGACCAGATCATTCATTACTCAGGGTTTAGGGGACCAGACCATTCATTGTTCAGTTGGAGGAGACCAGATCATTCATTAATCAAGGGTGGGGGACCAGATCATTCATTAATCAAGGGTGGGGGACCAGATCATTCATTACTCGGGGTTGGGGGACCAGACCATTCATTGTTCAGTTGGAGGGGACCAGATCATTCATTAATCAAGGGTTGGGGGACCAGATCATTCATTACTCAGGGTTGGGGGACCAGACCATTCATTGTTCAATTGGAGAGGACCAGACCATTGATTACTCAGGGTTGGGGGACCAGACCATTCATTGTTCGTTGGAGGGGACATGATCATTCATTACTCAGGGTTGGGAGACCAGACCATTCATTGTTCAGTTGGAGGAGACCAGATCATTCATTAATCAAGGGTGGGAGGGCAGAACATTCATTAATCAAGGGTGGGAGACCAAATCATTCATTACTCCGGGTTGGGGGACCAAACCATTCATTGTTCAGTTGGAGGAGACCAGATCATTCATTAATCAAGGGTGGGGGACCAGATCATTCATTAATCAAGGGTGGGGGACCAGATCATTCATTAATTAAGGGTGGGGGACCAGATCATTCATTAATCAAGGGTGGGGGACCAGATCATTTATTACTCGGGGTTGGGGGACCAGATCATTCATTAATCAAGGGTGGGGGACCAGATCATTCATTACTCAGGGTTTAGGGGACCAGACCATTCATTGTTCAGTTGGAGGAGACCAGATCATTCATTAATCAAGGGTGGGGGACCAGATCATTCATTACTCGGGGTTGGGGGACCAGACCATTCATTGTTCAGTTGGAGGGGACCAGATCATTCATTAATCAAGGGTTGGGGGACCAGATCATTCATTACTCAGGGTTGGGGGACCAGACCATTCATTGTTCGTTGGAGGGGACATGATCATTCATTACTCAGGGTTGGGAGACCAGACCATTCATTGTTCAGTTGGAGGAGACCAGAACATTCATTAATCAAGGGTGGGAGACCAAATCATTCATTACTCCGGGTTGGGGGACCAAACCATTCATTGTTCAGTTGGAGGAGACCAGATCATTCATTAATCAAGGGTGGGGGACCAGATCATTCATTAATCAAGGGTGGGGGACCAGATCATTCATTAATCAAGGGTGGGGGACCAGATCATTCATTAATCAAGGGTGGGGGACCAGATCATTCATTAATCAAGGGTGGGGGACCACACCATTCATTGATCAGTTGGAGGGGACCAGATCATTCATTAATCAAGGGTGGGGGACCAGATCATTCATTAATCATGGGTGGGAGACCAGATCATTCATTAATCAAGGGTGGGGGACCACACCATTCATTGATCAGTTGGAGGGGACCAGATCATTCATTAATCAAGGGTGGGGGACCAGATCATTCATTACTCAGGGTTGGGGGACCAGACCATTCATTGTTCAGTTGGAGGAGACCAGATCATTCATTAATCAAGGGTGGGGGACCAGATCATTCATTACTCAGGGTTGGGGGACCAGACCATTCATTGTTCAGTTGGAGGGGACCAGATCATTCATTAATCAAGGGTGGGAGAGCAGAACATTCATTAATCAAGGGTGGGAGACCAGATCATTCATTACTCGGGGTTGGGGGACCAGACCATTCATTAATCAAGGGTGGGAGACCAGATCATTCATTACTCAGGATTGGGGGACCAGACCATTCATTGTTCAGTTGGAGGGGACCAGATCATTCATTACTCAGGATTGGGGGACCAGACCATTCATTGTTCAGTTGGAGGGGACCAGATCATTCATTAATCAAGGGAGGGGGACCAGATCTTTCATTAATCAAGGGTGGGGGACCACACCATTCATTGATCAGTTGGAGGGGACCAGATCATTCATTAATCATGGGTGGGGGACCAGATCATTCATTGATCAGTTGGAGGGGGACCAGATCATTCATTAATCAAGGGTGGGGGACCAGATCATTCATTAATCATGGGTGGGGGACCACACCATTCATTGATCAGTTGGAGGGGACCAGATCATTCATTAATCATGGGTGGGGGACCAGATCATTCATTGATCAGTTGGAGGGGGACCAGATCATTCATTAATCAAGGGTGGGGGACCAGATCATTCATTAATCATGGGTGGGGGACCACACCATTCATTGATCAGTTGGAGGGGACCAGATCATTCATTAATCAAGGTTGGGGGACCAGATCATTCTTACGCAGGATTGTGGGGACCAGACCATTCATTGTTCAGTTGGAGGGGACCAGATCATTCATTAATCAAGGGTGGGGGACCAGATCATTCATTACTCAGGGTTGGGGGACCAGATCATTCATTGTTCAGTTGGAGGGGACCAGATCATTCATTAATCAAGGGTGGGGGACCAGATCATTCATTACTCAGGGTTGGGGGACCAGACCATTCATTGTTCAGTTGGAGGGGACCAGATCATTCATTAATCAAGGGTATGGGACCAGATCATTCATTACTCAGGGTTGGGGGACCAGACCATTCATTGTTCAGTTGGAGGAGACCAGATCATTCATTAATCAAGGGTGGGGGACCAGATCATTCATTACTCAGGGTTGGAGGACCAGACCATTCATTGATCAGTTGGAGGGGACCAGATAATTCATTACTCAATGGTGGGAGACCAGTCCATTCATTGTTCAGTTGGAGGGGACCAGATCATTCATTAATCAAGGGTGGGGGACCAGCTCATTCATTAATAAAGGGTGGGGGTCCAGATCATCCATTAATCAAGGGTGGGAGACCAGATCATTCATTAATCAGGGGTAGAGGACCAGACCATTTTGTATTCAGGGGTTGGGGTTCAAGCTGCTTAACAATCAGGGGTAGGGGACCAGTTGATTTGTAGGGGCAGGGGACCAGTCCTTTCAGTGGGGCAGGGGACTGACTGTTACACTTATGTAGTGAACGAGATCTGAAGTCATTGACTGGGCCTCAGTTATGACACAAATCTGAATTGGTTTATGTCTGTGGGACTGATCAATCATTGGAGCAATTGGAGACAAGAGCTTGGTAATTACTACAATTCAACCTATCAGTCAGTGGAGCAATTACAGGACATCACTCGGCACAGCAATGTGGATAGCGCCAGGCAGCAGAGATTGGTTATTGCAAGAAACAGATACAAGAGACAGGTTATTAGACTAATCAGGGGCTGAATATCTGTCATTATAGCAGCCAGTTAGAGAACATCAATCATTACTGAAGTCAGGCCCAGCTCCATAACCACTGTGTTAATCAGCAAACCTCCCTATCTAGCAGCCACATCTTCACAACATTTCTTTCTTTTCTGCATATTTTTCCTCCTTCTCTCTCCCTGTTCTGATGGTGCTAAGTCATGCTGAGTTTCAGGTCCCTGGGGGCTATTTTGTTTCTTTATTTTTTTCATGGGATGTGAGCATCACAGGCAAGGCCAGCATTTATTACCCATCCCTAATTACCCTTGAGAAGGTGGCAGTGAGTAACCTTCTTGAACTGTTGCAGCCCATGTGATGTAGATGCACCATGGTGCTGGTCGAAAAGGGGTTCCAGAGGGTGAGCCTTGACACTGAGTGAGGGGAGGCATTGGAAGGCAACAGCCAGAAAGCCTGACCCTAGCACCTATATTGGTCTTCGACAGTTGGAGGCCATTCACTCACTCACAACTGGGACGTGATAACTTGACCAAGTTCCACCCTCCCTCAGCACCACTGAGCCAACTGTAGTGTCCCTCCGAGGTGAGATTGGATAACCAGGCCACAATTGGTCTACTTAAATTGAGGTTTGATACTTGATTTTTATATAGTGAACAGAATAGTACATTGGGCATTTACACATATCTCATTGGCAAGCTCAACGCTGGGCATCTATGAGGCACTGGGTGCCATTAGCAGAACTGCATTCAACCACAATCTGTAACCTCATGACCTGACGTGTCCCTCTCTCTATCGTTATCATCAAGACATGGGATCAGCCCTGGTTTAATGAGGAGTGCAGGTGAGCAAGACAGGAGAAGCACCAGGTCTATCTAAAGATGAGGTACCAACCTGGTGAAGCAACAGCACCCAAGAATATAGACGTGCCCAACAGCGGAAGCAGCCTCCGATAGACAGATCAAAGCTCTGCAGTCCTGCCACATCCAGTCATGAATTGTAGTGGACAAAAAACACCCCAACTGACCAGGGGAGTGGTCTCCACAAAAACCTCCATCCTCAATGATCGGGGAGCCCAGCACATCAGTGCAAAAGACAAGTTGGAAGCATTTGCAGCCACCTTTAGCTCGATGTGCCAAGTGGATGATCCATCGTGGCTGCCTCCTGCCAGTCAGCAGGAAATTTAACTCACTCCACATGATATCAAGAAACAGTTGAAGGCACTTGATACTGCAAAGGCCATGGGCCCTGACACCATTCCAGCCATAGTACTGGAGACTTGTGTTCCAGAACTAGCTGTGCCCCTAATCGTTTCCAGTACAGCTACAACACTGGCACTTACCTGACAACGTAGAAAATTGCTCAGGTATGTTCTGTCCACAAAAAGCAGGACAGATGCAACCCGACCATTTATCAACCCATCACTTTCCTTTCAAGCATCAGCAAAGGTGTTGGAAGGTGTTGTTGCCAGTGCTATCAAGTAGCAATTACTCAGCAATAACCTGCACATCAGTGCTCGGTTTTGTTTCCGCCAGAGCCACTTGGCTCCAGATGTTATTACAGCCTTGGACTAAACATGGACAAAATTAAATGAATTGAAGTATAAATTTAAAGAGTGACTTCTCTTAACAACACGGCCGCATTTGACCAAGTGTGGCATCAAGGAACCCTAGCAAAATTGAAGTCAATGGGAATCAGGGGAAACCAATCATCTCAGTTCCAGGACATCACTGCAGGAGTTCCTCAGGGTACTTAGTGTCTTATGCCCAACCATCTTCAGCTGTTTCATCAATGACTTTCCTTCCATTATAAGGTCAGAAATGGGGATGTTTGCGAATAATTGCACAATGTTCAGTACCATTCCTGACTCCTCAGGTACTGAAGCAGTCTGTGTCCAAATGTGTCAACGCCTGGACAATATTCGGGCTTGGATTGATAATTTGCAAGTAACATTTGTGCCACACAAGTGCCAAGAAATGACCATCTCTAACAAAGGAGAATCTAACCATCTCTACCTGGTGTTCAATGGCTTTACCATCACCAAATCTCGCACTATCAACATCCTCGGGGTTACCATTGATGGAAAACCTAACTGGACCAGGCATATAAGTATAGTGGCTACAAGACCAGATCAGTGGCTGGGAATCCTGTGGAGAGTGATACATCTCCTAACTTCCTAAAGCATTTGCACCATCTAAGTAAGGAGCATGATGGAATACACCACCCTGAATGAGAATTATGTCACCATTCCTTTACTGGGTCAAAATCATGGAGTTCCCTCCCTAACAGCGCTGTGGGTGTACCTACATCATGTGGACCGTGGCATTCAAAATTGGCTCATGACCACCTCTCAAGAGCAATTTGAGGTTGGGCAACAAATGCTGGCCTTGCTGACGATGCCCATATTGGGTAAAAACAAAAGCACCAAAAGATCGGTTCCTTCCCAAATTTCTGTCACATCAGACTCTATAAGAAACAGAGTTCTGAAGATATTTTAGTCTCTCTTGGGTTGATTCTATTTTTATTGTCTATTGTGCCAGTAACGTGTTTTTTCTGCCTTTGCCTAATTAAACAAATAAATCTAACGAGCAACTTTAGCCTGATTGTGATGGATTGGCGGTGGTTATCCCTGTGGGAGCTGATGTGATGTGCATTAGGTCATGTATAATAGTCCTGTTACACATATCCCACTGACTGTATAAGTATAGAGATTCTAAAGGAGTTGTAGCTTGTCTTATTAAAACTGCCTATTTGCTGTAGGCAGTCGCTTAGATTGTTGGGAGGAAATATGAGCCATTATACAGATTTCTTCATAAGATATCGGAGTATAATTAGGTCATTCAGTCCATCGGGTCTTCTCCGCCTTTGCAGCATCCGTCTTGCGGCGCAATGGGTAGTGTCCCTGCCTCTGAACCAGAAGGCCTGGGTTTGCGTCCCATTCCAGGACGTGAAGGCCAAGGAAGGTGTGTTCATAACCCGGTCAAACAGGTTGAATGTCAACCTGCAAATCCTTTCAAACACGACAGTGGCTGGCAGGTAAGAGCTGGAGAGTTTCCTGGTCAGCTACGCTTGATGTGGACTGGTCCCCCTCAAGCAATAAGCCCCTGGTGACAGGCAAGTGACCTATTCCAGGAATGCATGGTCATGGAAACAGACAAAGTCTGCCTTAGTGCATCACTAGATGTGGGAAGAGAATTAAAATGAGCCATTATAATGTTGATGTGGTGGGTTAGATTCCACCCTGATGTATGAGGTGCAGTAATGGTCCTATCGTGTGAATGAAATGAAAATTCATGCTCGATAAAGGATGCGTACAGTGATTAGAATGATACCAAACCTTAATTATCTGAGTCACAAAGAGTTAAGATGTTGCATGTCAGAAATAAAAATCACTTTAAGATGAGTTCTCAGAAGTTTTCAAATTTAAACTGGAGATTGATAAAGTTGTTTTAGACATATGTTACAGTGACAGAAGGTGTAAAAGGTAAGAAATATTGTTTTAACATTTGGAGTAAATCGAGCTCCTTCTCAGGAAGGCTGCTTGTCATAAAATAAATGGGCTTTGAAAGAAATGGTATAGATGACTTCAAGAAATAATTAGATCTGCTTCTGAATGGTGTTTATTGGGGGATATGGTTAGAATGTGAGTAAAAAATGGATACACTTATTTCTAATAGGTCTTCAATTCTAATTCACAATTTTTAGATACTCATTGCAACAAGGCTAAGGAAGGAATCGCCAGCTGAACTGTTGCTAGCCCCAAGTTATGGAAACATAGTCTTATAATCACTGTGTGATATCCCTCTAGCGGTTAAAGAAGGCAGGTCCTCTCCACCTTCTCAAAGGGGACTATAAATGAACAATATATGCTGTAGTATAAGGGTTTGGCACATACAGGGTTAATGTGGGATTGAGCATGGTACCACCCACCCAATGATGTAAGAAGGCACATGACCCAGACCTGCGCTGAGCAGAAATGTGTAAAGACCTGGACATGGAGATCTTTGCCTCCACCCTTTACTACATGTATGTATATAGGTACAAGTTGTGAATAAAGACTTGCTGTTTAACATACAGAATGCTATAAAGACTTCTTTAACAGACAACATTCAGTAACTGACACCCTCCCAACATGGTGGCAACTCTGGATCAAAAACTCTCAACCTCACTAAAATGCTGAAAAACTGGATCAAAAACTCTCAAACTTGCTGTAAACCTACGAAGACTTATCTAAGAGAAGTAACCGACACCCTCCCAATATATGCTGACTATGCCAACAATGTCCACATCGTTGAAAAGCATTTCGTGAAATACTGATTATGGAAGGACTGAATATTGTCACAGAGGAGGTTACTAAAGTGAAAACCTAAGGCCCAGAGTAAAGGACACAACCAACATTAAAAGAGTTCTGGATGAATTAGAATGTAATGGTTGAGAGTGATATTAGGCAGTAGCTTGCTCAAGCCCATCCAGTACATTTGATTTTTAATAGGAGACTCGCTCAGGATTTCAGGGATGGTTGGTAAGGATTCAACTTCTGCCCTCCGATCTGTAGTAGAAAGAGGTGTGCCCTCTGCTGGCAGGTGGCAGAGTGACATTTGCTCTCCTGCCTTCAGCTTCTTCCCCATTTAGGAGTTCATCAAGGATCAAATGTCAGAAAAGAAGTCTCGCAAAAAATGCCAACACCATTCTAGTCAGCATATATTCAAAACACTCACTTCTGACAGTGAAAGGTGGCAAATTCCAAATTATTGAACTAACTGTTCGATGCATCTGTTTCTTTCCCAGATGTTTTACTTCTGAAGACATGTGGTAGAAGCAAAATCTGAAACTGCTAGAATACTTTGTTGTTTACAAATCATATTGCACCTGACTTGGGAATGTGCAGGGGGGAGCTTTACTATGCATCTAACCCATGTTGTACCTGTCTGGGACTGTTTGATGGGACATTGTAGAGGGAGCATTTCTCTGTATCTAACCCATGTTGCATCTGACATAAGAATGCTTGATGAGACATTGTAGAATGTAAAGAGTTTTTTACCCTGTATTTAACCCATGTTTTACCTGCCCTGGGCAAGTTTGATGGGGCATTGTATAGGGAGCAAAAGTCTGTTCGAACTACGAGCAGCGCGGTAGCACAAGTGGATAGCACTGTGGCTTCACAGTGCCAGGGTCCCAGGTTCGATTCCCCGCTGGGTCACTGTCTGTGTGGAGGTTAGTAGGGGTTATTGGGTTACAGGGATGGGGTGGCAGTGGGTTGGTGCAGACTTGATGGACTGAGTGGCATCCTTCTGCACTCTATGTTCTTAACCCTATGCTGAACAAGCCCTGGGAATGTTTGATGGGACAATGTAGAAGTAGTTTTACTTTGTAACTGACATGGTCGTGTTTGATAGGACTTTTAAATAAAATCCATTTACAGGATGTGGCTGTCACTGGCTAGGCCAGCATTACTACCCAATCCTAGTTGCCCTTCAGAAGGTGGTGGTGAGCTGCCTTTTTGAACCACTGCAGTCCATGAGATGTAGGTACACACACAGTGCTGTTAACAACAGTGAAGGAATGGCGATATATTTCTAAGTCAGGATAGTGAGTGACTTGGAGGGGAACCTCCAGGCGGTGGGGTTTCCAGGTACCTACTGCTCTTGTCCTTCTAGATGGTAGTGGTTGTGGCTTTGGCAGGTGTTGCCTAAGGAGACTTGGTGAGTTAATGGAATTAACTTAATAGAGACACAGAGAGATCGGAACTTGCAGGTCCACAGATCCTTAAAAGTGGCAGCGCAAGTGGAATTGGTGGTAAAGAATGCATATGACATGCTTGCCTTCATAGGACGGGGTATCGAGTATAAAAGCTCGAAAATTATGTTACAATTATACAGAACGTTGGTTAGGCCACATTTGGAATACTGTGTCCAATTCTGGTCACCACACTACCAGAAGGACGTGGAGGCTTTGGAGAGAGTACAGAAAAGGTTTACCAGGATGTTGCTTGGTATGGAGGGTATTAGCTATGAGGAGAGATTGAATTAACTGGGATTGTTCTCCCTAGAGAGACGGAGGCTGAGGGGCGATCTGATAGAAATTTATACAATTATTAGGAGTATAGATAGGGTGAACAGTTGGAGGCTTTTTCCCAGGGTGGAAATGACAATTACAAGGGAGCACAAGTTCAAGGTGAGGGGGGAAAAGTTTAGTGGAGATGTGCGGGGGAAGTTTTTTACACAGAGGGTGGTGGTGGTCTGGAATGTGCTGCCAAGTGAGGTGGTTGAGGCAGATACGTTAGCGACCTTTAAGACTTATCTGGATAGGCACATGAACAGACAGGGTATTGAAAGATACAGGCGGTTGGTCTAGATAGTACACATGATCGGCGCAGGCTTGGAGGGCCGAAGGGCCTGATCCTGTGCTGTATTGTTCTTTGTTCTTCCTGCAGCGCGCCTTGTAGATGATACACATTGCTGCCATGGTGTGTTGGTGGGATTAAATGTTTGTGGAACAGGCAGCAGTCAAGCGGGCTGTTTTGTCCTGGATGGTGACAAGCTTCTTGTTGGAGCTGCACTCATCCAGGCAAGTGGAGAATATTCCATTACACTCCTGCCTTGTGCCTTGTAGATGGTGGACAGGCTTTGGGCTTTGGGGGGGGGGGGGGGTGCCACCGATCAGGAGGTGAGTTACTCATTATAGGATTCCTAGCCTTTGACCTGCCCTGGTAGCCATAGTATTAATGTGGCTAGTCCAGTTCAGTTTCTGGTCAACAATAATCTCCAGGATGTTGATAGTGGAGGATTCCGTGATGGTAATGCCATTTAATGTCAAGGGGCAAAGGTTAGATCCTTCCTTGTAGGAGATGGTCATTGCCTGGCACTTAGGTGGTGCAAATGTTACTTCCCTTTTGTCAGCCCAAGCCTGGATATTGTCCAGGTCTTGCTGCATTTGGACATGGACTGCTTCAGTATCTGAGGAGTCACGAATGGGGCTGATCATTGTGCAGTCATCCGCAAATATCCCCATTTCTGACCTTATGATGGAAGGAAGGTCATTGATGAAGCAGCTGATGATGTTTGGGCCTAGGAGACTACCCTGAAGAACTCCTGCAGTGATGCCCTGGAGTTAAAGTGATTGACCTCCACAACCATCTTCCTTTGTGCCGGTATGATTCTAACCAGTGGAGAGTTTTCTCCCTGATTTCCATTGACTCCAGTTTTGCTACGCCCCCTTGATGCCATATTCGGTCAAACTCTGCCTTGATGTCAAGGGCAGTCACTCTCACCTCACATCTGGCATTCAGCTCTTTTGTCCATGTTTGAACCAAGGCTGTAATGAGGTCAGGAGCTGAGTGACCCTGGCAGAACCCAAAGCGTCCGCGAGCAGGTTATTGCTGAGCAAGTGCTGCTTGATGGCACTGTTGATGGCCCCTTCCATCGGTTTGCTGATGTTTGACAGTGAACTGATAGGGCGGTAATTGGCTGGATTGGATTTGTCCTGTTTCTTGGGTACAGGACACACCTGGGCAACTTTCCACATTGCTGGGTAGATGCCAGTTTTGTAGCTCTACTGGAACAGCTTGGCTAGGGGTGCAGGAATAACTGGAGCACAAGTCTTCAGCACTATTGCCGAAATATTGTCAGGGCCCATAGTCTTTGCAGTATCCAGTGCCTTCAGCCACTTCGTGATATCATGTGGAGTGAATCTATTTGGTCCAAGACAGATATCTGATGCTGGGAACCTCCGGAGGAGGCAGAGATGGATCATGAACTCGGCACTTCTGGCTGAAAATCGTTATGAATGCTTCAGCCTTATCTTTTGCACAGATGTGCTGAGCTCCTCTACTACTGCAGATGGGGATATTTGTGGAGCCTCCTCCTCCTCCAATCAGTTGTTTAATTGACCACCGCCATTCACAACTAGATGTGTCAGGGCTGCAGATCTCAGATCTGATCCGTTGGTTGTGTGATTGCATAACTCTGATGATCACTTCCTGCTTCTGAAGTTTGGCTTGCAAGTAGTCCTGTGTTGTCCCCCCACCACACACTTCATTTTTATGTATGCTTGGTGTTGCGCCTGGCATGCCCTCCTGCACTCTTCATTGAACCACGGTTGATCCCCAGATTGGTGGTAATGGTAGAGTGGAGGATATGCCGAACCATGAGGTTACAGATTATGGTTAAATACAATTCTGCTGCTGCTGAGGGCCCACAGCGCCACATGGATCCCCAGGCTTGAGTTGCTAGATCTGTTGGAAGTCTATCCCATGGAGCACGGTAGTAGTGCCACACAACACGATGGAGGATATCCTCAATGTGAAGACCGGACTTCGTCTCCACAAGGACTGTGTGGTGATCACATCTAATACTGTCACGGGCAGATGCATCTGCAGCAGGCAGGTTGGTGAGGATGAGGTCAAGAATGTTTTTCCCTCTTGTTGGTTTCCTCATCACACGCTGCAGTCCCAGTCTCGCAGCCATGTCCTTTAGGACCCGACCAGTTCGGTCTGTGATGGCACAACCGAGCCACTCTAGGTGATGGACATTGAGGTTCCCTATCCAGAGTACATTCTGCTCCCTTGCCACCCTCAGTGATTCCTCCAAGTGGTGTTCAACATGGAGGAGGGCAGATTCTTCAGCTGAAGGGGAATGGCATGTGATAATCAGCAGGAGGTTTCCTTGCCCATGTTTATGCTGGCACCATGAGACTTCATAGGGTCCAGGGTCAATATTGAGGACTCCCAGGCAACTCCCTCCCCACTGTAGACCAGTGTACCACCAGCTCCGCTGTAAAGCAGTAATGGTGATGGCGGTGTCTGGGACATAATCTGTAAGGTATGATTCCGTGAGTATGACTATGTCAGGCTGCTGCTTGAGTAGTCTGTGGGACAGCCACAATTTTGGCACAAGCCCCCAGATTTTAGTAAGGAGACTTTCCAGGATCCAGGGCTGGGTTTGTTGTTATTATTTCTGGTGCTTAGGTCGATGCCGGGTGTCTGTTGGTTTCATTCCTTTGAGTTTTCTTTGTAGGGATTGAAAACAATCTTTTCTGAGGTCAGTCTGGAGTCAAATGGCGGCCAGAGCAGGTAAGGTCAGCAGGCTTGCTAAAAGACATGAGTGAACCAGGTGGGGTTTTACGACAATAGACAATGGTCATCATTAGACCTTTAATTTCAGGTGTCCTATTGAGTTCAAATTCCATCATCTGCTGAGATTCAAACCTGGGTCCTCAGAGGATTATCCTAGCTCTGGATCACTAGTCCAGCGACAATAATAATAATGTCACAAGAAGGCTTACATTAACAATGCAATGAAGTTACTGTGAAAATCCCCTATTCGCCACAGTCCAGTGCCTGTTAGGGTACACAGCGGGAGAATTCAGAATGTCCAATTCACCAAACATGTCTTTCAGGACTTGCGGGAGGAAACCAGAGCACCCGGAGGAAACCCACGCAGACACAGGGAGAACATGCAGACTCCGCACAGTAACCCAAGTGGGAATTGAAACTGAGACCCTGGTGCTGTGAAGCAACAGTGCTAACCACTGTGCTACTGTGCCGCCCTACCAGTATGCCTCCACCTCCCCATGATATTGTAATGGGAACTTTTCTCTGTATCTAACCCATGTTGTTCATGCCATGGGAGGATTTGATGGGACATTGTAGAGGGAGCTTGACTCTGAATTTAACCCGTGCTGTACCTGACTTGGAAGTGTTTAATGGGACATTTTAGAGGAAGCTTTTCTCTGTATCAAACTCCGCACTGCACCCGATCAGCAAAAGCACCTCATTCTGTGTCTGAGGAATCATTACTGTTCTCCACCATCAGGAACCTGACACAATTACCATGCAAGGGGTCTCTTCGGACATTGGAGTCCTCGGGTGGTCTGAGTCCTCTGGTACCTTGGCACTAGGATGGCACTGCCAAGAGGCATGGCCTAAGTGGGGTGGGGCCTGGAAGCGCAGGGCCGGAAAGGGGTGAGGCATCTGGTGACCCTATAGCAGGGTGTCGCCCACCTGGGAAGAGGGCGGGTACGCCTCATGTCAGTGAGAAGGGAGGGAAGTTTCTGAAGAGGGACCCATTGGAGGGGGGGATCTGAAGCCAGAATGTGATACTTGGCATGCAGGTGGGAGAGACAGTGGATTCATGCCGGGGAGAATGGTGAGTATTGGGGACACTGAAGTCCCAATGCGGGTGATTTTGTGGGGGAGGGAGGGGGGGATCGGTGATGGAGCCTTGACTGCCACTTAGATATAATGACACCCTTAAAAATGGCACCCGGGCGGTACGGCGGAGCCATGGTTCGTACTGCTGGCTTAGGGCACCGAGGACCTGGGTTCGATCCAGGCCACGGCCCCAGGTCACTGTCCGTGTAGAGTTTGCACCATTCTCCCCGTGCCTGCGTGTGTCTCACCTCCACAACCCAAAGATGTTCAGGGTAGGTGGATTGGCCATGCTAAATTGCCCCTTAATTGGAAAAAGAAGAATTGGGTACTTCAAACGTTTTTAAATGGCACACTAATCTCTGTGAAACTGGTTTCCCAGTGTGTTTAGGCCGCGCCCCTTTCAGTGCCAGTGCAAAATTCAACCCCCCCCCCCCCCCCCCCCCTCCCCCCCCCCCACCACCCTGAAAAACATTTCTAATTATGGACGTATTGCGATCTGGATCGTGCCAATCCACCTGGCGGGAATCGCTCTTCGTTTCCAACGCTTGCGATTTTTGGGGAGAGCTCTGTCCATAATCTTCACACATTATAATAAACTGCTTCACTTTCCACCATGTATAAAAGTCAAATTGCTTTCTTCAATTCTGCGTTTGTTTTAAAAATACAAAGCCAAAGAGGCAGAATTTATAGTAACGTTAGGGTTCATCACTAAACAGGGAATGTTCAGAGTGTTATTTGAAGCTGGGGTGGAGTAAATACGTTATCAATGACTGACCGGTTGGTCAGATTGGTCTTTATCAATCCTTTACGTTTCTGTGTTCCATCCAGATAGCTTTTTCGTATCAGAGACAAATTGATAAGAAATGTGAAGTGGTGAGTATTCCATCTTACTCCTGATCCAAGTCTTGGTGGTGGAATGAAGCTTCTTACGGAGCAGCCTTACCTCTTGTGGTCATGATGTCAGTGTGTCTGGTCCACTTATGTTTCAGGTCAACGGCAGACTCAAGATCTTGATGGTGGAGGACTCGATGACCATCATTAAATTAAACAGATTGAGAGAAGATAATGGAGCATGATCTCCTCCTGTCACCTCCCCATCTACATGGTCACATTCACTCCAATACCAGCTATCCGTTTTGTAACAAGTCCTTTACATGGTGTGTATCACATGATTGACAAACATCCATACTTACAACATCCACCCCATTCTTTTGGATCATGGTCTCTGACTTTCTCAAAAGGTGAAATTAAATGAGGGCCTGTCTTTTGGTCTTTTGGGATTCTCCGGTCCGCCAGCTGCATTTTCCTGGGCGGCGAGCCCTCACTGGCAGCAGGATTCCCTGTTCCTGCCATCTTCCAATGAGATTTACCATTATGGCCACCTCCGGGAAATCCGCGGGCATGGGTGCGCTGACGGCGCAATGGCGAATCCCACCGGCAGATGATGTCTTATCCATGTGTGTTTAAGTGTTCACTAATGTAAGGAACTCATGCTTTGGCTGGGATTCTCCATTGTGAGTCTGCCCCGCCATCGCTGCCAACGAGGACGGAGGATTTGGTGCTCAGCCGGGGCTGAGGAATCACGCCACCGTGACTGGCTTGAGAATCATGTCCTTTATCTCTCGTTCCTTCCCCCCCCCCCACCACCCCCTCCCAACGCTTTCAAATCTCTCACTTTTTCCTGTATTGATCCCTGTATATTTTTGAGTGGCTCATTTTTTTAGACTTCATTTTTGCTCCAACATTGATATTGGTCCATGGATCTTGTTATTCTCTAAGTCAGAATGAATTTAGTTTCCACCTTACCCGTCTAATATATCTTCCTATAACTGGTCCACTATTTATCAGCACTCTCACATCTGAGTCACAAGGTTCAAGGTTGAAGTCCCAGGGCTTAAAGAGAATAATTTAGGCTGACACCCAAGTACAGTGCTGAAGGGGTGCAGCAATGTTGGAGTTATGGGGCAGGATTCCCCCCTACCCGGCGGGGCGGGCTATACCTGCGCCGAGGAGTGGCGTGAATCACTCCGGCGTTGGGCCGCCCGAAAGGTGCGGAATTCTCCGCACCTTCAGGGGCTAGGCCGGTGCCCCCGGGGTTGGCATAGCGCCAGCCGGCGCTGAAGGGCTTGGCGCCGCGCCAACCAGCGTCGAAGGGCCTCCGCGAGTTGACGCATGCGCGGGAACGGCCGTGTGTGCTGGCATCATCCCAGCACATGCGCAGAGGGGTTCTTCTCCACGCTGGCCATGGCGGACCGTTACACCGGCCGGCCCCCACAGCACAGGCCCACCTGCGGATCGGTGTGCCCTGATCACGGGCCAGGCCACTGTGGGGCCCCCCCCGGGGCCAGATCCCCCCGCGCTCCCCCGAGGACCCCGCAGTCCGCCCGCAGAGCCAGGTCCTGCCGGTATGGACCTGGTGTATTTTACGCCGGCGGGACCCGCCGAAAATGGGCGGCCACTCGGCCCATCGCGGGGCGGAGAATCGCCGGAGGGGCCGTTGCCAATGGCTCACGACCAGCGCGGCGTGATTCCCGCCCCCACCGAAAAACCGGTGCCGGAGAATCCAGCAGCTGGCACTCGGGGCAGCGGGGCGGGATTCACGCCGCCCCCCCCCAGCGATTCTCCGGCCCGGCGGGGGGAGGGGGAGGGGGGGTGAACAATCCCACCCATGGCCTTTCAGATTCAATGTTAAACTAAGGTCCAATCTGCCTGTTTGGATGGATTTAAAAATCCCTTGGCACTATTTGAAAGAAGGGGAATTATCTCCACTTTCCTGGTCAATATGTTTCTCTCAATCAACATCACAAAAAACAGAACATCTGGTCCGAAATCTTCCAGCCTTTCCCGCAGTCAGAATCTTCCGGTCCCGTTGATGCTGACATTCCGCCATGGGTTCCCCAGTGGCAGAGGGTGGAAACAATGGGAAAACGCTTTGACAGAGGTGGGACTGGGAAGATCCTGATGCTGGCAAATGGCCTCTGGCACCACAAAACATGTGGAGGGGGGTGGGTGTGTGGAAAATCCATCCCCTTGGTCTTTTCCATATTGCTGTTTGTGGAGATGTTCTGTGTGCAAATTGGTTGCTATGTTCCCTACATTAAAACAGACCACAGTAACTCATTGGCTGTCTGCACTCTAAGACATCCAATGGTTATAAAAATGCCATATAAATGCAAGTCTTTCTATTTTTTTTTTCTCACTCGTTAACTTGAGTGAGGTTCACTGAAGTTAGACCATCCAATATCTTTACATTGGGCTCCATTTTCAAATTAGCTTTAGCAGGTATTGAAGTGTTCTGCTACTTCCCAGTCACCTACTTGCCCTGCCGTCGTTGCGCCTAGAACATCTTAGTTGCTGCATCCTTTCTTGTAGACGTACTAAGTAGAAACAGCCCGAAGGAACCTATTTTGAGAATCACATTTGTACAACTTTTGTCTCATCGCAGTCTTTCTGAGGGTAGTTAAAGTCCCCCATGATTACATTTCTGCCACTGATCTAATCCTCATATTTCCATTAACACTCACCCTCATTTTCTTTCCAACTATTGAGTGTCATGAAGAACTCCCAATGTGGAAAGTGCTCCCTTATTATTTCTCAAGTCAGAAACTGTTGACCAGCATTATCAATGAGAACTTCCCTTTCAATGGTTACATTTTTTTTCAATTCATAAGGCCAGTCGTTCCGTTTCTTCCCTTCTACCTTTTTTTAATGTTTTATGGGCAAAACGTTCTATTTCACCCAGAAATGTTCAATGGGCCTACAGCCTCATGTTCCTCTGGCTCCCAGACTAATAATTTTCACGTTCGCGCAGACCTTTTCTAATCCTCACAATCCTTGAGAATGCTTTCTTCCTTTCTGTATTTTTCGTCTTCATTCCTCAACTTGTATCGCCTTAGTTTCTGTCCTAAAGTATTTCCATTTATTTAGGCGATGATATGCTTTGAAGGTTCTCGAATGTCTCGCGTGTTGTGGTTTCGCACTGTCCCTTTAAATAGACAATGGTATCATTTCACTATTCTGGAATGTATCGCGTGCTGTGGTAATCGGGTGATATCAGACTGAAGCTCGGTATCATGTTCATCTTCACTGAGCTTTCTTGGCACACAAAGCTATCACTACGTCCCAGGGCTGGACAATCAGGGATTCTTAGTCGGTTTTCGTGAGGTTCCCAGACAAAACAGCTTACCAGTTTACAAACATTGGTGTATTTATGCCTCAGTCTCCACATCTTCATTGCCCCTTTCTTGTTTTTCACTGATTAGATACCAGTCTGTAATCCACCACCATCTTATCCTCAACCCAAGCCATCCAAATGCTTTCATTTAGACACTAGCCTGTGATTCACTGCCGTGTATTCATTGTTCTGCATGTAGGATATCAAATAACCTCACTTTCGTCTGCCTCCAGTTCAGTAGGAGCCTCAGTATGGGGCCTCATAATCCCCATGACCGCAGCCACAGATCTCCCATCTACAAGGGTCCCTCACAAACAGAGTTTCTGCTCAATCTCCCTGCTTACCCCCAAAAAGATCCCTGACATTCTCTTTCAATCATAAGGTACTTCCCATTTTCTTGACCCCCTTCTTGCTGCACTCTCTGTAAGTAAGTTTTATTTCGGCAACTTCCTTTGCCTCCAGCACTGCTCCCCTTCAGTCCTGCCATTGAAATTCCTCTCTTTCCCCAGCCCCCATTTCACCCCCACCCCTCCCACCCAACGCCGGCCTCTCTCCCCACCATCCCACAGTATCCCCTGAACCCTCGTGCCATTTTCTTACATTTGTGGACCTTTCAATTCAAAAAGGGTGAATGGTACAATCTGGGCAAACCAGTCAAGGGACAGCTGATAGAAAACAATGGGGGAATCATGAGGGTTACGGGGGGGGGGGGGGGGGGGGGAGTGTAACGGTAGGAGTGCATGGCCCATGGAAGAGAGGGGAGACAGAGACCAAGAGAGACTCATCGAAAGAGAGGATGGAATGAGAAAAATGAAGTGGAGGCAAACAAAAGTGTGAGACCGACAGCAAAAGTGAAAAAGTGCAAGAGAAACAGAAAGATAAAACTCAGTTAACAGCTTAGGAAGATTTTGACCAACATCCAGTTTGTAACTCACTCCTGGGCATCCAGTATACATAAACCACCCGAACCCCTTGATGAGATTCCAGTTTGTAACTCACTCCCAGCTTGTTGTTACTCCATGCATAAACCATCCAGAGCCATCGATTGGATTCCATTCAATACTCTGGGTATCCAGTATTCTAGATATAAGCCACACAAACCCTTCAATTAGATTCCACTCTGAAACCCACTCCCGGGTATTCATTATACTAAATATAAACCATCCAGGTCTCTTGATTAGATTCCAGTCTGTAATTCACACCTGAACAAGCTCCCACTCGGCTGTGTAGAAAGCTGGAATCTCCCGCACATCCCATGCCCAATTCTGTCCCCTTTAAATCACACAAATGTGCAGCCACATAATGCAATCTGAGTAACCGCACAATTACATATCCTGCACACTACAAAACTGCTCTCCAAAGCCATTATTCTATAAATACACCACCCAAACCCTTTGGTTTAATTCCGATATACAACCTACTCCTGAATACCCATTATTCTACACATGAAGCAGACAAGCCTCTTGATGTAAATTCAACCTGTCACTCATTCGAAGGGTGTCGATTATTTTATATCCAAACCATATGATGCGTTTGATTCGGTTCCTTGAAGTCGACTCCCCGGGTGTCTGTTATTTTATATATAAACCATACGAACCCCTTGATTAAATTCCAGCCTGTGACTCATTCCCAAGCTACCTATTATTTTATATATAAACCATCTGAAGCCCTCGATTAGATTCCATCCTGCACCTCACTCTCTGTAACCATGAATCTATACAGAAACTCACTGCTTATTTCCAACCTGTAACTTAACTCCCAGAGTGTCTGTTATTGCAGCTATAAACAATCTGAATACAGCAATTACACCGCAGTCTGTAACTCAATCCTTGGCAACACAATTCTCTGATGGTATTAAGATTCTTTAAACAAAAAAATCCCCAAAATCAGCCAGGTAAAATAGAGCCTGTTTCAGAACCTCATGATTTGCACAGTCTCCCTGCTATGCCCCACTGACACACTTGCCCACCTGTGCACTGGGCTCACCCCCCTGTCTCGCTTACCTGTGAGTTCACTTACCTGCTGATTGTCTGGGACGTTGATTATTTGGTCCAATCCCTTCTCCACCGGCAGAGCTTTACTCCCCGTGGTTTTCACAACGCTCCGCTCAGCCTGCACCAACTTAAACAAGACAAAGTCGACACACAAGGTAACGGTCAGGAGCACTGCGAGCGAGGCTGCTGCCATCTGTCTCCGTGTGAGTTGCTGTCCACAGCCAGGCAACAATAAACATCAATCTGATATTGCGAATTAATGCCCTCTCCGCTTTCCCTCGGTGGAATGGATTTGCTTTCTTTCGCTGGTTTTTGAATTGGAGTTTTTTTTTTAGATCGAGTTCACACTGGGATCTGCATGCCCCTCTGCAGAGAACTCCAACACTCACACCCCAAGGTTTTCATCGACACGCTGTTACTTTTGATGCAAACGTCCTTGAATACACTCGTTTAAAAAAAAGCCTCCAAGGAGTATGACCTGTCGTTTGTGTTCCTTGTTCCTTGGAAGCAAGGTTCACGATTGGGTTAATAATAATAATAATTTGATTTTGCCTTTAGAAAAAAACGTCGAAGAGAGCTGATCTCCCACTGCCTTAAAGAAGAACTTTGCAAAGACACCCTGCTTGCAAACTCAGTTCAGGCAAATGTGCACTTTCCACATCCTGACGAACAATGAAAGCTGCTCTGAGAATCAGCCTTCTCTCTGAGGTGATGGGAAGTGCCCCTGATGACTACCTGCCTCAGGTGGCAGTGCTGCCCTGGTACATTCTACCTCCCATCTCCTGCCGTTGAACATGTAGAGGTTTCTTTCTGCCTCTTGAGGCGTCGCCCTGTGTAAATATCTGACCTCCTGTCGAGCTGATGCCCCGGTTCCCGCCTCAGCCCTCCCAGACAACAACAGGCTGCTTCTCATTCCACACCTACTTCAAGTTTCAGAACTTAACTCTGTCACAGCCACACTGCTCGGCAACATCCTTCCCCGTCATCGATCACACGCCGAAGTAAAAAAAAAAGGAAAATTTCATTCCCACCCAGTGTCCTGAGTGCATCTCCATTTCAGCTCCTGAATGTGCATAGTGCACCCGAGTTTTAAAAAATGGTTCAGTCCTTGTCCAGTTACATTATGGTTTAATATATGTCTCGGTGTTAGCTCCTGTGCATTGCACAGTCAGCTGACCACTGACAGTGTGAGGGGGGGGGGGGGGGGGGGCTTTGTTAATCCTTCCCATTATTGTGGAGATGCCGGCGTTGGACTTGGGTGGGGGGCACGGGAAGAAGTCTTACAACACCAGGTTGAAGTCCAACAAGTTTGTTTCGACAGCCTGGCTTGAGATCATCCACACCTCTTTAACCTGTGATTATCCCTCTCTCCAGTCGCTCCATCTGCACCTGTAAAGACTTAATTACCTGCAAAGACTCGCATTCAAAGTATCATCTTGCATCATTGACTTTGTCTATATATGTGCTTCTGGAACCCACCTCTTCATTCACCTGAGGAAGGAGCTGAGCTGCGAAAGCTAGTGATTCAAAACAAACCTGTTGGACTTTAACCTGGTGTTGTAAGATTTCTTACCCTTCCCATTATTGATCGCCAACTCATCAGTGTTGACACCAAAATATAAATCTTCTGACTGCATTCTCCCTACGTGGACCTTTGGCTACTGGAAACATGTATCAGAATCTTGACTAATCCATTAACAGCAGTGGATAGGCAATCACGGACTGTGTGATTCCTGAGTGTCAGATAGAGGACACACAAACCTTTATGAACCAGTTAGTTACTGTCACCAATGTTTGGGAAAGATCTTTTAAGCACCAAGGTGGAATAGTAACCGAGCACTGACAATGCTTTCACAAGAGCACCGCATGACCAGAATTGCACACGGAGATGATGAGGCAGATCTTCATTGTGAGCGTTTGGATGTGAAGTGTGCTGCAGGCAGTCCTTTTGGGAAGATCAGGCACAGGGAGAGGGAGAGGGAGGACCTTATGCCCAACGCAAAGGATAGCAATTGTTCAATGTATGAAAAGACCCCAGTCAACATGTGACATAAAAGGAGGAAACACAGAGGTCTTACAATGAGCTACTGTGCATCAGTGCTTCTCAAATGTTTCCATCCGTGGACCACTCAAAGTGGGTGGGGGGGGGGTGTAAAAGACCCCAAGAACTACCTACCGATCCCACCCTACCCACTTTGCCTCAGCACCGCAAAAAATAAACTCACCAGAACAAATGGGAAGTTGACATTCTCAACAGTAACTGGGGTTGACCTTGACACAGTGCTGATGATAGCATGTTTCCACTGGCTGGGAACCTTGCCAACTCAATATGGTTTGTTGGGAATATCTGTCAGTGGTACACTGAGTGAGAAAGGTGCAGGCCAGAGAGCAATTGCCCCTTACTCCACCTCACCAGTCTAAAAAAAATGTGGCTGAAACTATTTCAGCACCTGTCCATCCGAGAGGTGTGGTCATCGCTGACAAAGACATTGCCAATCCACATTTGCCCTGAAACTGAATTGTTTTCCAAGCTACTTCTGAGGGTATTCAGGTCAACCATGTTGGAATGGGACTGGAGTCTAATAGAGGGCAGGCCTGGTAAGGAGGGCAGGCTAAAGGACATTAGCAAACCTGGTTGATTCCCAATTCAGGAGAGAAGCTCTCCAATTCCAGCACGCCTCCTTGGTGTCTTCCATGGAGGCTGATGGATGTTCCCATCAGAAACTGACCATGGATTCTCTTTTGGATAGAGATCTGGCATCCACAGGTTCTGCCTAATTTTGATCCCATGCCATAACTCTCTCGCCTGCTTATAAAACTCCCCTCCCCTCACCACCCTGCACCCAGCGCACACTGTATCTGAGGCTGCAAGTGAATACAGGGCTGCTTCCTTCATTTGAGTGAATTGGGTCAATTGGTGGCTCTAAAGATAATGGCTGGACAATAGCTCCTCGATTGACCTGAAGTTCAAAAAACAAAGGTGATATAAAAAAGCCAACGCACGACAAAAATAATATAAATTTTACATAACTGAAGAAAGTGCATAGAACATAGAACATAGAACACAGAACATTACAGCGCAGTACAGGCCCTTCGGCCCGCGATGTTGCGCCGACCTGTGAAACCACTCTAAAGCCCATCTACACTATTCCCTTATCGTCCACATGTCTATCCAATGACCATTTGAATGCCCTTAGTGTTGGCGAGTCCACTACTGTTGCAGGCAGGGCATTCCACACCCTTACTACTCTCTGAGTAAAGAACCTACCTCTGACATCTGTCCTATATCTATCTCCCCTCAATTTAAAGCTATGTCCCCTCGTGCTAGACATCACCATCCGAGGAAAAAGGCTCTCACTGTCCACCCTATCCAATCCTCTGATCGTCTTGTATGCCTCAATTAAGTCACCTCTTAACCTTCTTCTCTCTAACGAAAACAGCCTCAAGTCCCTCAGCCTTTCCTCATAAGATCTTCCCTCCCTACCAAGTCTGCAACAAGCTGTAAAACACTGCATAAAGATGTGCTGGTTAGGTGGATTGGCCATTCTACAATTGTCCCTTAGTAACCAAAGATAGGCAGGTTGGGTGGGGTTACAGGGATAGGGTGGGGGATGGGTCTAGGTGGGGTGCTCGTTCAGAGGGTCAGTGCTGACTCGATGTGCCGAATGGCCTCCTTGTGCACTGTAGGGATCCTATAGTACTATGGTTCTAACTCAATGGAAACCATTTTACTGGTAACCCAATGGCTATTTTTAGTTCAGTAATAACCTCACTCAGACCAAATAAATAGGAGGTGACGTTGTTCCAAGGTATTTATTTTGGGAAGCTCTTCACTAAGGAGTGCACAATTCTAGAAACCTCGTGGTGGGAGGGGAAATCTGAAAGTGCTGATGGCAGTTGCTGTGTTGACTAACGAGCTAATGCGTTCAGTCTCCAGCACTTGCTGGTCTGCCTGGTGCAGAATGCTCTCCAGTAAAGAGATATCAGGCTGGATAACAACCATAGTTTTCCAGTAGTAACCATGGGGATCTAGAACGTTCTTCCTCTTACACTCAGTGGGTAACAAAGGTAAACCTAAGTAAAGGGACAGAAATGGGTCACCTAGTCCATCCAGCCTGATCGGCTAGCTATGCTGGAGTCTCAGTCAATACGCAGCCAGGCATTTGTTCCCGCCTGGGGGACAGGTGAAAAACAGAAGGAACAAAAACCTTAAACCAATTTAGCCGGTGGGATACTCTAGAATGATGCTCCCTGGGACATTGGAACAGGCTCCAGAAGAATGTAGTGTCTCTGACCAGTAATTCCAGTTGTATCAACCTACCTCCTAGATCGTTGCATGCCCCCCCCCCCCTACTTTGTCGAAATATTGGTCAATACAAAAAAAGAAATGTGTTCTGCTGTTAAGTTTCCCCAGAAAGTTATAACCAAAATTTACAATGTGTAAATGTATAAATTTACAATGATCAAATAAGCCGACTTATGTTGTCTCATGGCTTCATGTGATGCTAAAATCCTTCTGATAACACTCAAAAAGCCATCAGCTATTATGAAACTCACAGGCGGCTTGGTTCTACAATGATGATTCTCTGTTATTGGCTGAAATAATGACGACGTAATGACATTTCTATACACTGTGGCAACACCCTGGGCTAGTTGCACGGTCAATTCCAGCCCCACTTGACCTGGAGTTCACAACACAATTTACATTAACAAATAATTCTTAGAAAAACACACAATGGGGCTGGTTTAGCACAGGGCTAAATCGCTGGCTTTGACAGCAGACCAAGGCAGGCCAGCAGCATGGTTCAATTCCCGTACCAGCCTCCCCGAACAGGCGCCGGAATGTGGCGACTAGGGGCTTTTCACAGTAACTTCATTTGAAGCCTACTTGTGACAATAAGCGATTTCCATTTCCCCTTCCATTTCCAAAAGAGGAGTGTAAAAATAATGATGAAAATAAAAAGGATAAGAGTCTTTGCTTCAGATGGGCGTCTTCTAGCACATCTTCCTTCAGTTTAAGCTTTCAGCTCGAGCTTTCTGCTTTCAGTCTGTAATGGGTTTCACTGTAGATTTATCCAGGTTCTCTTAGGTTCAGATATACAGATATGCAGCTTTTCTGGAGAGAGACAGAGAGCGAGAGACACACTCAGGCAGCTTCACTGAGCTTCCAGTGCCCGACTGTGCTTTCCTTGGTTCTCTGAAAACCATCCCACTTGGGTAGGACCCAATCACCACCTGTTGCCGGGCAGAATGCGGCCTTTTGGCCAATTCATTGGTCACCAGCCAACCAATCCAACCAAGTCCCTCTGATCTCCCGAGTGCCAAAATGTCTGAGTTTGGGCTACTCGAAAGCTAGCACAGTTTACTATTTTGTAACTTTTGAGTTCCTCACTTCCTCTCTCTGCTCAGCTCAAGGTTATAAGTCCATAATCCATGAATCAAAAAGGATAATGGCAAAATAAAAGAAATGGGAAATAAGGGAATCAACAGGAAGCACCCTTACAATATCCACAGACTGATATGTCCCTTGTCACTACCTTAGGACATCAAAATGTGTCACAGCCAATGGCTTTCTTTTTAGTACATTCACTGCTATCATGCAGAAAATGTGGCAGCCACAAGATCCTGCAAACAGCAATTGGTTAACTGACCAGAAAACCTGTTTTTAGTGTTGGGTAAGGGATAAATGTTGGCCAGATATTCGGGAGGGCTCCCCTAATCTTGACCGAAAGTGCTTTGGGATCTTGTACATTGAGCAGAGAGGGCATACTGGGCTGACATTTCACATCTCAGCTGAGGGGCAGTATCCCCTAACAGTGACGTTGTGTTACTGCCACTGGACTAGTAATTCAGAAGCACGGGGTAATGCTCGGGGACATGGGTTCAAATCCCACCACAGGAGTTGGTGGAATTCGGAATCAGTTATTATATCGGGAATATAAAGCCAGGCTTCAATTCTCTGGTTGTTCGCTGGCGGCGGGATTCTCTGGTCCCGTCGGCAGCTTGTCCCCCATCCCCAGGTTTCCCGGCGACACAGGGTGGCTTCAATGGGAATTCCCATTGACAGCGGCGGGACCTGACAATCCCACTGCCAATGAACAATGCGCCACCTCCCGCTAGCGAGATACACGTGGCTGGAACACCAGAGAATCCTGCCCCTAGTCTCAGTAATGGTGACTGTGAAGCTATGATCGATTGTTGTAAAAACCCATCTATTTCACATGTCCTTTCGGGAAGGAAATCTGCCCTCCTTACCTGGTATGGCCGACATGTGACTCCAGACCCACAGCCATGTGGTTCACTCTGAACGTCTCTCTGAAATGGCCTAGCAAGCCACTCAGTTCAAGGGTATTTCAGGATGGGGAATAAATTCTGGCCCAGCCAACGACGCCCACATCCCATGTAAAAAATAACCACTATTAATTATAATCCTGAGGTATCCACTTTTCTTGTGTAAATTGTTTCTTAATTATGCTTGTGAGATGCTTCACCTTAATGCTGATGGCCCCGTGCACTAATTACATTCAATACCTGGTTCATCATGGATTTACCTTTTGTTCTGTGATGTGGAAGATGGGCGGATTTATTAAAAAGTCCATTCCTGGGATGTGGACATGGCTGGCTGGGCCAGCATTTATTATCCATCGCGATAAAACTGCACAACCGCCTCAGGACGGTCAATGTGAGTAGGTAGCGCTGTGCACCTAGCACTAACCCCCAACCCACAGACCCGTAACCCCTCCTCTCTTCCCCCCCCCCCCCTCACCTGGAGGATGACGGGACCTCATCCACACAACCCCCTTCACTACCATCACCACCACCCCACACCCACCCTTCCACCACCACCACCCCCACACACAACCACCACGTGCGGTCCAATCATGTGTCATTTCTTGTGTCTTGCAGGATCACCTGGTGATGAGGCGGGCCCTGCTGGTGTCCCCCTTCCCCCGACCTCAACCACAGCCCCAGGTGGAAAGCAGCGAGCAAGGGTATGCGGACAGCGACGGGAACCATCGACCCGCAGCCAGAGACACTCCAGAGCTCCAGTCTGAGGATGACACTAACTTCCCATCATAGCTGTCTCCAATACCCTCCACTCACCTTAGTTGGACATGTTAGCGAAGAGGCTCCTGGGCCACAATCTAGTGCGCACCACACACGTGCTGTGGTATAGCAGGGGCGGACTGTCAGAGGGCGGCCTGACCCCAGGGACGAGCTGCCGTCTCGGCGGGCTTCGGGTTTCTGGAAAGGGTGGTCCCATCGATAGTTGAGATGCAGTTGCAGAGGCAGGGACTACATTAGGAGGTGCAGCAACTATCGAGTGCCTGCAGGTGCAGCTGGAGGAGCATCACTCGGTCTCCGCCTCGGTGTGTGGCCTCCGGAAACGCGTCATCAACCATGACCACAGTGGATAACCCCTGTCGCTCAGGAGCCAACCCCTCAGCCAGGGATGCACCTCGAAGAAGTCATGAACCATTGAGTGTGTCAGGATGAAGGCGTCATGCACACTGCCCGGGTATCAGACGCATGATGTGGTCACACACCAGCTACACGTTCATCACGGGCGCACGGTAGCATAGTGGTTAGCACAGTTGCTTCACAGCTCCAGGGTCCCAGGTTCGATTCCCGGCCTGGGTCACTGTCTGTGCTGAGTCTGCGCATTCTCCCCGTGTGTGCGTGGGTTTCCTCCGGGTGCTCCGGTTTCCTCCCACAGTCCAAAGATGTGCTGGTTAGATGGATCGGCTGTGCTAAATTGCCTTTAGTGTCCAAAAAAGTTTAATTGGGGTTACTGGGTTAAGGGGATGGGGTGGAGGAGGTGTGTGCTTGAGTGGGG
Organism: Scyliorhinus torazame; assembly: GCF_047496885.1. Classification (NCBI taxonomy): domain Eukaryota; kingdom Metazoa; phylum Chordata; class Chondrichthyes; order Carcharhiniformes; family Scyliorhinidae; genus Scyliorhinus; species Scyliorhinus torazame. The sequence continues at coordinate 124,731,671 of NC_092720.1, read as the reverse complement.
TGCTCTTTCACTTCCGGGTGCGGCTATGCAGAGCTAGGTCGCATATTCGGTAGCTCCTGCTTGGAATGGACTTTTGGGCTCGTTACAGGGCCCACACGGCATTTGTTTGCCATTTCCCAGTGTGGGAAGTAGGCTGCAACATTCCCCCGACAGTGTCCCCCAGGAAGGGTTTGTCTCTTGGTTGCCAGACACGGCAGAAACAGTAAAAGATTTGGCTGCAACTGCAGGATAAACAGGGCCTCTTCCAGCATGCAGGCGGGGGAAGGGCAAGCTTAAAGCTGCAAGCTGACCTGAGGGCCTGAATTAAAGGTGAATTCTAGCAGCAGAGGGAACAACTGTGAAAAGATCTCATCAAGGCCACTGAAGGGACTTCCGGTTGCGGTAATGCCTAGCTAGCCGCACGCTTCGGCGGCTCCAGCTCCGACGGACCTTGGGGCCCCAACGGGGAATTTTTCGACGACGCAACCCAGTGTGGGGTGTGTGAGAAGGGAGTCCCCCCCAAACGAAGGAGGAAAAAACCGGCGGTGGCGGCTGCAGCGCGAGGAATCGTCGACCAAAGGGTCAGAAAGAGAGAAGTACAAGATGGCGGCGGAGAAAGCGCAGGCGACATGGGGGCCTGAGCAGGATGAAATCGTGAGACGGTGCGTGGAGCTGCTGAAGAGGGAGGTGCTGGCCCCGATGCTACAGGCAATTGAGGGGCTCAAGGAGACATTAAAGACCCAGGAGACTGAGCTCCGCGTGGTGGAGCAGAAGGTGACAGATATTGAGGACGAGATCCTGGGCCTGGCGGTTAAGACTCAGACGCACGAGGCACTTCATAAAAAGTGTACTGAAAGGATCGAGGCCCGAGAAAACGGAGCGCGAAGGAAGAACCTTCGGATACTAGGTCTCCCTGAGGGTGTGGAAGGAGTGGACTGTGGAGAGTACGCAAGTACGATGCTGAGCTCACTGATGGGTGCTGAGGCCCCTGCGGGCCCCATGGAGGTGGAGTGGGCAAATCGGATTCCGGCGAGAAGACCAAAAGCGGGAGAACCACCGAGGGCGATAATCGTGCGATTTTACCGCCTTAAGGTCAGAGAAGAGGTCCTGAGGTGGGCTAAAAAGGTGCGGAGTAGCAGATGGGAGAATGCTGTGGTACGGATATACCAGGATTGGAGTGCGGAGGTGGCGAGAAGGAGGGCGAGCTTCAACCAAGCCAAAGAGGTGTTGCATAAAAGGAAGGTGAAGTTTGGGATGCTGCAGCCGGCAAGACTATGGGTCACGCATCAGGAGAGGCACTATTATTTCGAGACGGCGGAGGAAGCATGGTCCTTCATCAAAGAAGAGAAATTGGACCGGAACTGAGGGACTAATGCTGCAGGAAATGTTATTGTTATTGTTTTTGTTAATGTTACGGTGGAAGTTAATTGAGAAGTAAACAGGGAAGGGGGGAGACATTGGGGAAATGTGGGCGCCGGTGAGGGGGGAAAGACGGGACATAGTCGGAGAATGGGGAAGGAGAGGGGGAGGGGAAAGGGAGCTGCGCCATAAGAGGCGGGTCAGGTAAAGGGATGTTCCCGCGCCAGAAAGAATAAGGCGGGAAGACAGGCGCAAGGCGGATGGGAGTTCCCCCACACGGGGGGGGGTCGAGGAGTGAGCAGGAGTAGCCGGGGTCAGTTGAAGTCAGCTGACTTACGGAAGTGATATGGGGGGAGCAATCATCCTAGATAGGGATCTAGCGGGGGGGGGGGGGGGGGGGACAACTGGGTTGCTGCTGCGGAAATCCAAAAGGAAATGGCTAAAGAGTGGGTGGACGGGGATGGTGTGCGACGCTGGGGGAGCGAGCGGGAGCACGGAGGCGGGATATGGGACTGGCCTAGAGAAGGTAATGGCTAGTCGACACGGGAGGGGGGCAGGTAGCCCCCTAGTGAGGCTGATCACGTGGAACGTGAGAGGCCTGAACGGACCGATAAAAAGGGCCCGAGTGCTCGCGCATTTGAAAGGACTAAGGGCAGACGTGGTTATGCTCCAAGAGACGCACCTAAAGGTGGCGGACCAAGTTAGGCTAAGGAAAGGATGGGTGGGACAGAGGGGTGGCCATTTTGGTGGGGAAACGGGTAGCATTTGAAGCAAAGAACATCGTAGCAGATAGCGGAGGTAGATATGTAATGGTGAGTGGTAGGCTGGAGGGAATGGAGGTCGTGTTGGTTAATGTGTATGCCCCAAATTGGGACGTGCGGGATTCATGAGACGGATGCTGGGGCGTATACCGGACCTGGAGGCAGGAAACTTGATTTTAGGAGGGGACTTTAATACGGTGCTGGACCCGGGGCTAGATAGATCCAGCTCAAGGACCGGAAGAAGGCCGGCAGCGGCCAAGGTACTTAAGGGGTTTATGGACCAAATGGGGGGAGTGGATCCATGGCGATTTCTTAGACCTAGGGCTAGGGAGTTTTCCTTCTTCTCCCATGTCCATAAAGTGCACTCCCGGATAGATTTCTTTGTGTTGGGAAGGTCGTTGATCTCTAGGGTGGAAGAAGCTGAGTACTCAGCCATAGCGGTTTCGGATCATGCCCCACATTGGGTGGACCTGGAAGTAGGAGAGGACAGGGAGCAGAGAACACTCTGGCGATTAGATGTGGGACTGATGGCGGATGAGGGAGTGTGTGCAAGAGTGCGGGGGTGTATTGAGAGATACCTGGAGGTCAATGACGACGGCGAGGTCCCTGTGGGAGTGGTCTGGGAAGCATTAAAAGCGGTGGTCAGAGGAGAGCTGATTTCTATTGGGGCCCACAATAGGAAAACAGAGGCCAAGGAAAGGGATAGATTACTGGGGGAGATTTTAAGGGTGGACAGGGAATTTGCAGAGACCCCGGAGGAGGAGCTGTACAGGGAGAGGAGACGACTCCAGACGGAGTTTGACCTTCTGACCACCAGAAAGGCGGAGGTACTGTGGAGGAAGGTACAGGGGAGGAGGTATGAATATGGGGAAAAGGCTAGTCGCCTGTTGGCGCACCAATTGCGAAAGAGGGCAGCAGCGAGGGAGATAGGAGGAATTAGAGACGAAAGGGGAGACACGGTGCGAAGGGCAGGAAAGATAAATGTTCAAGACCTTCAATGAGGAACTGTATAGGTCTCAGCCCCCAGAGGGAGAGGAGGGGATGCGGCAGTTCCTGGACCAATTGAGGTTCCCGAAAGTGGAGGAGCAGGAGGTGGCAGGCCTGGGGGCGCCGATTGAGGTGGACGAGGTTATTAAGGGACTGGGAAGCATGCAAGCAGGGAAGGCCCCGGGGCCAGACGGGTTCCCCGTGTAATATTACAGAAAATATGTGGACTTGTTGGCCCCGTTGATGGCGAGGACGTTCAATGAGGCCAGGGAAGGAGGGACTTTACCCCCGACGATGTCGGAGGCGATGATATCGCTAATTTTGAAGAGGGACAAAGATCCGTTGCAGTGTGGGTCCTATATCCTATTTCACTATTGAACGTGGACGCCAAATTGCTGGCAAAGGTACTGGCATCGAGGATAGAGGACTGTGTCCCGGGGGTGGTGCACGAAGACCAGACAGGGTTCGTAAAAGGGAGACAACTGAATGTTAACATGCGACGACTATTAGGGGTGATAATGATGCCCCCAGTGGAGGGGGAGGCAGAGATAGTGGTGGCAATGGACGCAGAGAAGGCATTTGATAGGGTGGAGTGGGAGTATTTATGGGAAGTGTTAAGGAGGTTTGGGTTTGGGAACGGGTTTATTAGCTGGGTTAGACTTCTTTATGGGGCTCCAACGGCAAGTGTAGTTACAGGTCGACATAGATCGGAGTATTTCCGATTATATAGGGGAACAAGACAGGGATGCCCGCTGTCTCCACTGTTGTTCGCGTTGGCAATTGAACCTCTGGCCATGCCATTGAGAGACTCCAGGAAATGGAGAGGGGTGATTAGAGGGGGAGAAGAACACCGAGTCTCGTTATACGCAGATGACCTATTGTTATACGTGTTGGACCCAGCGGGGGGGATGATAGAGGTTATGCGAATTTTGAGGGGGTTCGGGGAATTCTCGGGGTATAGGCTAAACATGGGGAAGAGTGAATTATTTGTGATACATCCAGGGGACCAGAGTAGAGAGATAGAAGGCTTACCACTCAGGAAAGTGGAAAGAAACTTCCGATACCTGGGGATTCAGATGGCTAGGAGCTGGGGAACCTTGCACAGACTTAATCTGACACGGTTGGTAGAACAAATGGAGGAGGACTTCAAGAGGTGGGACATGCAGCCTCTGTCGCTGGCGGGCAGGGTGCAAGCAATCAAGATGATGGTCCTCCCGAGGTTCTTATTTGTACTTCAATGTCTCCCTATACTAATCACCAAGACCTTTTTTAATAAAATAGACAGGAGCATCACGAGCTTCGTGTGGGCAGGGAAAGTTCCGAGAGTAAGGAGGGGGTTCCTTCAGCGTAGTAGGGACAGAGGAGGACTGGCACTACCGAACTTGGGTGATTACTATTGGGCCGCCAATGTGGCAATGTAGATGGATGATGGAGGGTGAGGGAGCGGCGTGGAAAAGACTGGAGAGAAAGTCCTGTAAAGGGACGAGTTTAGAGGCGCTGGTGACGGCGCCGCTACCGATCTCACCTAAAAAGTTTACCACGAACCCGGTGGTGGCGGCAACATTGAATATCTGGGGACAATGGAGGCGACAGAGAGGGGTGCGGGGAGCCCTGGTGGGGTCCCCAATTAGGAACAACCATAGGTTTGCCCCAGGAAGAATGGATGGAGGATTTCAGAGCTGGTACCTGTTGGGAATTAGGAAGGTGGGAGATTTATTTATAGATGGGACTTTTGCGAGCTTGGGAGCATTGGAGGAAAAGTATAAGTTGCCCCGGGGAAATTTCTTGCGATATATGCAGGTGAGGGCGTTTACTAGACAACAGGTGAGGGAATTTCCGTTGCTCCCGACACAGGGGATACAGGACAGGGTGCTTTCAGGGGTGTGGGTCGGAGAGGGCAAGGTGTCAGAGATTTATAGAGAGATGAGGGAAGAGGGGGAGGAGTCGGTGGGCGAACTAAAAGGAAAGTGGGAAGAAGAATTAGGGGAGGAGATAGAGGAGGGTATGTGTGCTGATGCCCTAAGCAGGGTAAATTCCTCTTCCTCATGCGCCAGGCTTAGCCTGATTCAATTTAAGGTGCTACATAGAGCACACATAATGGGGGCAAGATTGAACAGGTTCTTTGGAGTGGAGGACAAGTGTGGGAGGTGTGGCGGGAGCCCGGCAAACCACGCACATATGTTTTGGGCATACCCGGCACTGGAAGGGTATTGGAAGGGATGACGGGAGTGATTTCGCAGGTGGTGAAGGCCCGGGTCAAACCAGGCTTGGGGTTAGCTCTATTTGGAGTTGCGGAAGAGCCGGGAGTGCAGGAGGCGAAAGAGGCCGATGTTGTGGCCTTTGCGTCCCTAGTAGCCCGGCGCAGGATCCTACTCATGTGGAAGGAGGCGAAACCTGGGTAAATGATATGGCGGGGTTCATTAAACTGGAGCAGATAAAGTTTGCCCTGAGAGGATCGGCTCAAGGGTTCACCAGGCGGTGGCAGCCATTTCTCGACTACCTAGGGGAACGTTAGAGGGAAGACAGATGACCAGCAGCAGCAACCCAGGGGGAGGGTGGGGGGGGGGGGGGGGGGGGGGGTTAGTTTAGTTTAGGTTAATAGACAATGGGGTTTTGTTACCTGTGTATTGTTAAAAATTTCTGTTTTGTTATTGTTTCGTTTGCTTTGTAAGAGGGAAAAATTGTTGTTTGGAAAAAATTTTCAATAAAATATATTTTTTTAAAAAAAGAGTGGGGTGCTCTTTCCACGGGCCGGTGCAGACTCGATGGGCCGAATGGCCTCCTTCTGCACTGTAAATTCTATGATCAAGCAGAATCCCTTTCGGTTTCTGAAGACCTGCCTGTCATGGGCCGATGCTCGTAGGGTGACATTCATCCCGTCAATCATCCTGGGGTATCTTGGCGATGACGGCGAAACCCGCTGCCTGGGCATCCCGGTGGGCTGGTCCACATTGAATTTGATGTATTGTGCCGACTGGGCATATCGGGCCTCCGTGACGGCAAGGATGCACCTGTACACCGAGGTCTAAGATTCTGGACATGCCCCCACTCGGTACCTGGAAGGACCCATGGTGTAAAGGTTCAGGGTGACGGTCAACTTGACAGCCACCGGGAGTGGGTGTCCTACCCCATACCCCCCGCGGTGCCAGGTGAGCCATGATCTGGCAGATATGTCGCACTATCACCCTCTCAGCCAGTGTCTTCGATGGCATGCCCGGTCCGGCAGGTCCTCGAATCACAGGCACAGCTGGTACGCATGAGGCCTGATACGGCACCTCCTTTCCACCTGCCCCTCCTCGGCCTGTTGACGGCTGGCTCCCCATTCTCACTGGCTGGCTCCTGTTTCTCTGGGGCAGGCTCCACTGCTGCAGGGTCCTCCTCGGCCAGCTCCACCTCGTACAGTTTCAGTCCATCCTCCAGGGCTGCAACGACTAGGATGAGGGCCACCATTGCTAATTGAATTCCGAAGTCCATTGTCCGCAGGGGGTGAAGGACATGTTAACATGGTTTGAACCCCCATGCCCAACCAGGTCCACTGGTCTACATGGTAGCCCCGCTCTGCACTGCAGACCCTGCTCCTGCATGTCCCCCTTCTCCCCTCCCCCCCCATCCTCCAACCCACCCCCAGCCATTCCCCTGGCATTCTGCCTTCCGCACCCCTGGCACCATCGGTCCCCGCCACCAGGGTGGCCTCAGGCCCTGGCACCTGTCCCTGCTGCCAGTGGTATTGGTGGCTGCCGCTACCAGTGATAAGCTTCATGACACCCATCCAGCGCTCTCCTACAGGGGCTACTGTGGCCGCAATCATTGGGTAGGCCGCGTGCTGCACCACCGGAGGGTGGCGGCCGGTTGGGGAGGGGGGGGGGAGGAATTGGTGAGGTGGAGGTTGGGGTTGGTGTGCAGCGGTGATGGAGTGGGTGCATCCATACGGCTGACATCACTCTGCACAACCACGGGTTACAGTGGGCGGTCAGTGGGGTGCGCAGGCCCGCGGAAATGGCGGTCCGTCCCTGGACATTCCAACCCCACGGCCCATCCCCTGGTAACCCCCTGCTGCCCCCCCCCCCCCCACGGCCTGGCAGAGGTCCACCCCACCACCCCCACCCCCCCCCCCCCCCCCCCCCCCCCAGCAAGCCCTGCCAGAGTTATGACCAGCAGCCCATGGTCGTACCATTTTGCAACACTGAGTTCCTCACTTCCTCTGCTTCATTTAAAGCTATATGTCCATTGCATATCCATGGATCCAAAAGATGACGACAAAGTAAAGGAAATGGGAAATAAGGGAATCAACAGGGTGGGCCCTTACAGCATATAATAAAATATAAAAATCAGCCCACTGGATGTGCAAAAGATTGATAAAGTAGTTAGAAAGGTTGGCAATGCGTCGCGTTGATAAATCACCAGCACAGGATCAGATGCATCTGAGAAAGTGAAGGAAACTAAGGGTGGAAATTGTGACGGTATTGGTCATCATCTTCCAATCCTTCTAAGATATCTAGAGGGCTGTGTCTATGCATTTACATTATGTATTTTATGTCTGCCCTATTATGTATTTTCTTTTCATCTATGGAATGACCTGATTAATTTATTTATTGATTTATTATCACATGCACCGAAGTACAGTGAAAAGTATTTTTCTTCGGCCAAGGGAAAGTACACAGTACGTACATAGTAGACAAAAGAATAATCGACAAAGTACATTGACAAATAGTACATGGGCAAAGAGTGATTGGAGAGCAGCATAGGGCATCGTGAATAGTGTTCTTACAGGGAACAGATCAGTCCGAGGGAGAATCATTGAGGAGTCTAGTAGCTGCAGAGAAGAAACTGTTCCTTTGTCTGGATGTGCGGACTGTTATGGGCCAGGGTTTAGATAACCCCAAAGTGTATCATGGAGTTCACCTAACCCACAACTTTTAATAGATTGTGGTCTGGGAAGCACACAGGTGTGGTACAGCAGAAATGGAAAAGTATTTTTGAAAGCAAAACAATGTTTATTCTATGAACTCAAGTTAACCTTTTTAAAACATACAGTGAACATCTTAGCAACCACTAATTCAAATACAAACAAATACAAACCAAATACAAACGACACTAAGTAATCCTTAATAACTTCCCAAACAACATCCAGAAGACAGAAGAAACACCTTTTAACAGAAGCACATTAGGTTTACATTCACTACTGAATACATTTATAATTCTAAATTCACCAAATGATCAAGAGATATTCTTTTCATGTAAGAGAGATCAACAGTACACCTGCTCTGTCTGGCTTCAGCTCCAACACTGAAAACGAAACTAAAATACACCCTGCAGCAAACAGCCTAAAACGAAAGTAAAAAGCTGACAGACAGCGCAGCTCCACCCGCTCTCTGACATCACTGCAGTAGTAAACACCCATTTCTTAAAGGTACTCTCACTACAGATATTTATATACACACCCATTTATAAACACCCATTTCTTAAAGGTACTCTCACATGACAGGATCTTCAGACTTCTGTATCTTCTGCCTGATGGAAGGGTTTGGAAGAGGGCAAAACCTGGATGGGAGGGGTGTCTGTCAATGCTGTCTGCCTTCCTGAGGCAGCGGGAGGTGTAGACAGAATCAATGGGAGGGTGGCAAGCTTGCGTGATGCTTTGGGCTGAGTTCGCCACACTCTGCAGTTTCCTGGGATCTTGGGCTGAGCAGTTGCCATACCAAGTTGTAATGCACTGGATAGGATGCTTTCTATCGCACATCTGTAAATGTTTGTGAGAGTCGATGCAGACATGCTGAATTCCTTTAGCTTCTGTAGGAATTAGAGATGTTGGATTTTCTTGACTTTTGCATCAACGTGAGTTGACCAGGACGGACTGTTGGTGATGGTCACTCCCAGGAACTTAAAGCTCTCGACCATCTCCACTTGTAGCCATTGATGTAGGGGGGGGTGGGGGGTGGGGGGGGGGGGGGGGGTGCCATGTTACGCTTCCTGAAGTCGATGATCACTTCCTTGGTCTTGCCGGCATGTAGAGAGAGGTTGTTTTTGGTATAAGAGAGGTTGTTTTACGGTACAGAGAGGTTGTTTTCAGTACAATCATAGTATTTACAGTGCAGAAGGAGGCCATTCGGCCCGTCGAGTCTGCACCGGCTCTTGGAAAGAGCACCCAACCCAAGGTCCACACCTCCACCCTATCCCCATAACCCAGTAACCCCACCCAACACTAAGGGCAATTTTGGACACTATGGGCAATTTAGCATGGCCAATCCACCTAACACGCACATCTTTGGACTGTGGGAGGAAACCGGAGCACCCGGAGGAAACCCACGCACACACGGGGAGGATGTGCAGACTCCGCACAGACAGTGACCCAAGCCGGAATCGAACCTGGGACCCTGGAGCTGTGAAGCATTTGTGCTATCCACAATGCTACCGTGCTGCCAAGAGTGGTTGTTTTGAGCTGCACGCAGAACAATACTTTTCACATACCTCAGTACACGTGACAATAAACCAATCCAATCCAACTGGAGAATTGCAAAAGTTACACCCTTGCACAAAAGGGGTGTAAGGATATACCCAACAACTACAATTTCACTTTGGTAGTAGGGACATTTTTGGAAATGATAATCCAGGGCAAAATTATAATGTAAAATTGTCCAATTTAAAGAAGGATGTAAATACATTGGAAGCAGTTCAGAGAAGGTTTACCAGACTAATACCTCAAATGGGTGGGTTGTCTTATGAGGGAAGGTTGGGCAGGCCGGACTCTTGTCCGCTGGAGTTTAGAACAGTAAAAGCGACTTGATTGAAACAAAAGATTCTGAGGGTTTTTGACAGGGTGGATGTGGAGAGGATGTGTCCACTTGTGGGAGAATCTAGAACTAGGGGCCACTGTTTAAAAATGAACAATTCAAAATGGAGAAAAAGTGAAATCTTTTCACTTAGAGGCTCGTGAGTCTTTGGAACACTCTTCCTCAAAAGACAGCGGAAGCAGAATCTTTGAATATTTTTATGGCTGAGGTGGATAGATTCTTTGTAGCAAAGGGGATGAAAGATTATTGGGGGAAACTGAGATAAGGAGGACTTTTTTCAGCCAGAGGGTGGTGAATCTGTGAAACCCATTGCCGCAGAAGGCTGTGGAGGCCAAATCACTGAGTGTCTTTAAGACAGAGATAGATAGGTTCTATCTAGAGAAAGCAGGAGAATGGGGATGAGAAAAATATCAGCCATGATTGAGTGGCGGAGCAGACGCGATGGGCCGAATGGTCTAATCCTACTCCTATGTCTTATGGTCTTATGTTAGGCAGGATGTGGATTTGATGTTTCCATCAGATCAGTCACGATCGTAAGGCAGCAGGTTTGAGGGGGCTGAATGGTCTACTCCTGCTTCTTCTTTGTATATATTTCAAATTAACCATGACTTGCACAACTGTGAATTAATTAAGGAAAGCTAAAATGTATTTGATGAAGGCAAATTGTGATCAAGCAACAGGGAGGGTTGATGAGGGTACTATAATTGATGTGGTATTTATGGACTTCCAAAAGGCATTTTGATAAAGTGCCAAATAATAGACTTGCCGGCAAAATGAAAGGCCATGGGCAGTAGTAGATACAAAACTGACTGAGCAACAGGAAGCAGAGAGCATGGTGAATATTTGTTTTCTGCACACGTTGAACCCGGGCTCCCCAAGGGTCAGTGCTGGTGTTACTACTTGCCCTGATATATATTAATGACCTAGACTTGGGCGCACAGGGCACAATATCCACCTTTTGGAGATGCGAGAAGGATAGAGGCAGACTTCAAGAGAACACAGACAAGCCAGTGGAATGGGCAGACACGTGGAGGTGGAATTTATTTCAGAGAAGTGGGGAGTGATTCATTTTGGCAGGAAGAATGCTGTGAGGCAATATAAAAATTAAGGGTGCAATTCTAAAGGGGGTGGAGGAGCAGATGGAGCTGAAGGTATATCAGCAAAAATCTCTGAAAGTGGCAGGTTGAGAAAGTGGCTAATAAGGTTGATGGGCTCCTAGGCTTTGTAGATATAGACTGAGAGTACAAAAGTAAGAAAGTTATGGAGACTTTGCAAACGTTTGGTCTCAACTGGGGTGTTGTGTTCAATTCCGGAGACTGCACATTTGGAAAGATATGAAGGCTTTATAGAGGGTGAAGAAAATATTTATGAGAATGGTTCTGAGTATGGGTGGCATGGTAGTTAGCACTGCTGCCTCACAGTTCCAGGGTGCCTGGTTCAATTTCAGCCTCGGGTGACTGTGTGTGTGGAGTTTGCACTTTCGCCCTGTGTCTGTGTGTGTTTCCTCCAGGTGCTCCGGTTTCTTCTCACAGTCCAAGAGTGTGTAGGTTGGTGGATTGGCCATGATCAATTGCCCCTTAGTGTTCAAAAAGTGAGGTGGGGTTACGGGAATAGGGTGGGGAGTGGACCTAGGTAGGGTGCTCTTTCGTAGGGTCGATGCAGACTCGATGGGCCAAATTACCTCCTTCTGCACTAGTTGTGCTGGAGCGCGCCCAGACTGCTGATGGATCGGCTGGGGTCAGAGGGTACCTAGGGAAGTGCCCTGGGGAACACCTATACAACCTGTGGCCCTAGGTTCACAGTGGGCCGTCAACGGCGTGCGCAGCTGCATGGCTGCCTTGCTGGCTGCGGCAATGGTGCACCTCGCGCATCCACCCCGGCCCCTCAGCCCACTTCCTGGCCACCCTCCGCTACTCCCCCTGGCCCTGACAGAAGCCCCCCTGCTAGTGGCACAGCTGTCAGCAAACTATGGCAATGTTGGACACATTCCATACCCCCTCTCTCTCCCTCACCAGTCACGATGCCAGTTTCACGATTTTTAAAAGCACAAGTGAACCGCGCCATCAGGAACGTGGCCCATTGGAGGCAGAGCATCGCGGAAGCCCCGGAGAATAGCAGGTCGCTCCCGCTAATGACATGCAAACTGTATTTACTGTACATGTGGAGTAGAACACATTGACACCACTGTCGTGGTGACAAAGAATTGCGATTTGGCGTCAAATTGGCACCCACCGCAATTTTGGCGTTGGAACCTATTCTCCGCCCAATCGCATTTCCAGATTTTGATGTGAGCCAACGAAGAGTCCCCCCCCACAGGTTTATGGCATTGATACAATAGGAGAAAAACAATTTACACCGCAAGTTCTTAGGATCAGAAAAGGTGGTGGAGAAAGACTCAATCGAGCCTGTTGAAAAGGGATTGATAAACCCCTCAAGGCAAAGATTTGCTCGTCTATGTGGAAAGTGTGGGTGAGTAGGACTCGCTGTGTTGCTCTTGTGGACAACCTGTATGTAGAGAACAGGCTGAATGGCCTCTTCTGTGCTGTAATCAGTCTATTATTCAATTATGCTGTGAGATCTCAGCAACTGCACACATGAGACCACGGGCTAGATTCTCCGACCCCGATGCCGAAATCGCATGTGGCGGCGGAGCGGAGAATCCCTGATGATGCCCAAATCAGGGGCGGTGCTGCTTTTGCGATGCTCTGCCCCCTGAAAAGCAGCATACTCTAGGAGTCCGCCGCACGCCGGATCCATGGCCTCACGCCATTGCCTGAGGCCCGACGTGCAATGTTCCATTCCCCGACGGTGTGGGGCACGTGTGGCCTCACCCGTCGTGAACTCAGCATGGCGGCTGCAAATTCAGTCCGGCACCGCCACGGTCGGGAGAGGGCCGACCCGCGGGTAGGGGAGGCTGCAATCGGGGTTGGGGGCACTGTGGTGGGGCAATCCAGGGGCACGAGCAGCCGAAGAAGGGGACTTTTTTGCGGTCCGGGTCTGCGGGCTGAGTCCGCCATGAAGCACGGCGCGGCTGCTGCAGAGCCGCCGCCGTGCACATGCGCGGCCACGGACTCGGAAATGCTCTGGGCCGTATCGGCAACTAGCGCTGGGAGCTCAATGCCGCCTGGCTGCTAGTCCTCTCCGGAGCAGGGAATCGATGCTGGTTTTAAGAACATAAGAACATAAGAACTAGGAGCAGGAGTAGGCCATCTGGCCCCTCAAGCCTGCTCCACCATTCAATGAGATCATGGCTGATCTTTTGTGGACTCAGCTCCACTTTCCGGCCCGAACACCATAACCCTTAATCCCTTTATTCTTCAAAAAACTATCTATCTTTATCTTAAAAACATTTAATGAAGGAGCCTCTACTGCTTCACTGGGCAAGGAATTCCATAGATTCACAACCCTTTGGGTGAAGAAGTTCCTCCTAAACTCAGTCCTATATCTACTTCCCCTTATTTTGAGGCTATGCCCCCTAGTTCTGCTTTCACCCGCCAGTAGAAACAACCTGCCCGCATCTATCCTATCTATTCCCTTCATAATTTTATATGTTTCTATAAGATCCCCCCTCATCCTTCTAAATTCCACCGAGTACAGTCCCAGTCCACTCAATCTCTCCTTGTAATCCAACCCCTTCAGCTCTGGGATTAATCTAGTGAATCTCCTCTGCACACCCTCCAGTGCCAGTACGTCCTTTCTCAAGTAAGGAGACCAAAACTGAACACAATACTCCAGGTGTGGCCTCACTAACACCTTATACAATTGCAGCAATAACCTCCCTAGTCTTAAACTCCATCCCTCTAGCAATGAAGGACAAAATTCCATTTGCCTTCTTAATCGCCTGTTGCACCTGTAAACCAACTTTTTGCGACTCATGCACTAGCACACCCAGGTCTCTCTGCACAGCAGCATGTTTTAATATGTTATCTTTTAAATAATAATCCCTTTTGCTGTTATTCCTACCAAAATGGATAACCTCACATTTGTCAACATTGTATTCCATCTGCCAGACACTTAGCCTATCCAAATCCCTCTGCAGACCTCCAGTATCCTCTGCACTTTTTGCTTTACCACTCACCTTAGTGTCGTCTGCAAACTTGGACACATTGCCCTTGGTCCCCAACTCCAAATCATCTATGTAAATTGTAAACAATTGTGGGCCCAACACTGATCCCTGAGGGACACCACTAGCTACCGATTGCCAACCAGAGAAACACCCATTAATCCCCACTCTTTGCTTTCTATTAATTAACCAATCCTCTATCCATGCTACTTCTTTCCCTTTAATGCCATGCATCTTTATCTTATGCAGCAACCTTTTGTGTGGAACCTTGTCAAAGGTTTTCTGAAAATCCAGATATACCGCATCCATTGGCTCCCCGTTATCTACCGCACTGGTAATGTCCTCAAAAAAGTCCACTAAATTAGTTAGGCTCGACCTGCCCTTTATGAACCCATGCTGTGTCTGCCCAATGGGACAATTTCCATCCAGATGCCTCGCTATTTCTTCCTTGATGATCGATTCCAGCATCTTCCCTACTACCGAAGTTAAGCTCACTGGCCTATAATTACCCGCTTTCTGCCTACCTCCTTTTTTAAACAGTGGTGTCACGTTTGCTAATTTCCAATCCGCCGGAACCACCCCAGAGTCTAGTGAATTTTGGTAAATTATCACAAGTGCATTTGCAATTTCTCTAGCTATCTCTTTTAGCACTCCGGGATGCATTCCATCAGGGCCAGGAGACTTGTCTATCTTTAGCCCCATTAGCTTGCCCATCACTACCTCCTTAGTGATAACAATCCTCTCAAGGTCCTCACCTGTCATAGCCTCATTTCCATCAGTCACTGGCATGTTATTTGTGTCTTCCACTGTGAAGACTGACCCAAAAAACCTGTTCAGTTTCTCAGCCATTTCCTCATCTCCAATTATTAAATCTCGCTTCTCGTCCTCTAAAGGACTCTTTTTTGTTTTATATATTTGTAGAAACTTTTACTATCTGTTTTTATATTCTGAGCAAGTTTACTCTCATAATCTACCACATCTCTTCTTTATAGCTTTTTTAGTAGCTTTCTGTTGCCCCCTAAAGATTTCCCAGTCCTCTAGGGCGAAATTCTCCTACCCGCCCCGCCACATTTCTGCGTCGACCGGCCGGCGGGAGTCTCCGTAACGCCGGCCGGTCAATGGGGTTTCCCATTGTGGGGCAGCCCCACGCCGTCGGGAAACCCCCGGGCGCCGGCAAAACGGAGACTCCCGCCGGCGGAGAATGACGCCCCTAGCCTCCCACTAATCTTTGCTACTTTGTATGCTTTTTCCTTCAATTTGATACTCTCCCTTATTTCCTCAGATATCCACGGTCGATTTTCCCTCTTTCTACCGTCCTTCCTTTTTGTTGGTATAAACCTTTGCTGAGCAGTGTGAAAAATCGCTTGGAAGGTTCTCCACTGTTCCTCAACTGTTTCACCATAAAGTCTTTGCTCCCAGTCTACCTTAGCTAGTCCTTCTCTCATCCCATTTTAATCTCCTTTGTTTAAGCACAAAACGAAACTGGCTGCTGTAAAACACCACCGTTTTCCCACCGGCATGGGGACTCTAATACAATAGGCCTGCAGCAATTTATGAAAGCAAACATTTGAATCAATCAGATTGCTGAAAGTTTGTTTTTAATATGAGTGATATTCCCGGAGGCGCAGGCTGACAAACCCAAGAAGATGGGGTAAAGTTATTTGTGGCCGGAACGGTGCAAATATAACCTCTGTTATTGTGGCCTTGAAGATACATCTCAGGGACTATGGAATGTATCACTGTCTCTGATTCTCTGTTCCCGCTGGCCGTGCACCCCCGCCCGTGGGATTCTCGGTGGCTTGGGTTGGCTTCAATGGGAAATCCCATTGACAAGCGGGGGGGAGTAGAGAATCCCGCCGCTGGCGAGCGGCGTGCTGCTATCTTTCGATTTCAAACTCTACCACTCGTGTTTTTTAAAAAATATTTGTATTTTATTGCGAATTCTGGGTGCTGTTGGCTGAGTCGTCCTGAAGGAGGTAGTGGTGAGCTTTGGCAAATCCCCTTGCTGGGATTAAACGTTAAAGCACTGAAATCCACTGTTGATCAGGGAGGTTTCTGGCAGTAAGTCAACAATCCTCTCTTCACTGAAAATAAAAATTGATTCCGCAGTTGGGCCGTCAGGTTACACTGAGATGTGTGGGTATTTGGCACCGACCGGTGGCCAACTCCGAACTTGCAACCTCCTCATGGGTTCTGCTGTCATTCCTTTAGTGAACGGGTGGAGAGACCGGCCTGTGCATGCCTGGAGAAGTTGATCGACACCCGCATCCAAACTGACCAACGCTGTCATTCAAACGTTCAATCACGTTTATTCCCGGGGGGCGGGGGGAGTCCGTAAATAAGTTAATAAAAATGCATTTTATGCCAATGGTGAGTTGCGAAATTTGTACAGGGGCACAAGAGGGCTGAAAGTATGGAATTTATTTTCCAAGCAGGATCTGAGGCTTGCTCTCCCTGTAGCTTTTGATTTCTTTGCCAATTTATTTTGTGTACTTCATTAGTAATTCAGAGCCTGCCGTATTTCTGCTGTTGAAACCCATACAAGTGCCTCCTCGGAGGCTTAGATACATTTCAGAAATGAAAAGGTGGGTAGTTTTGCCGGTTTTGATGCAATTTGTGTGGAGTTACAAAGAATTTCAAAACACAGAAAAGATTGTTCAGCCTTAAAGCCCTCTGCTGGTGTTCATGCTTCACACACTTTTCTTCAACCAACCTTATCAACAAAGTTCCTCACAGTCGCGTCCTGGGCCCAAACATCTTCAGCTGCTTCAACAATTTAAAAAACGTTAAAGTGCCCAATTCTTCTTTTTCCAATTTAAGGGGCAGTTTAGCGGAACTAATCCACCTGCCCTGTACTTCTTTGGGGTGTGGGGGTGAGACCCACGCAGACACGGGGAGAATGAGCAACCTCCAGACGGACAGTGACCCGGGGCCGGGATCGATCCTGGGTCCTCGGCGCCATGAGGCAGCAGTGCTAACAAGTGCGCCACCCTGCCACCCCTCAGTTGCTTCAATAATGACCTTCCATCATAAGGTTAGAAGTGGGGATGTTCGTAGATGACTGCGCAATGTTCAGCACCATTTGCAACTCCTCAGATAATGAAGCAGCCCACGTCCTAGGCAGGAAGACCTAAACAATATCCAGGCTTGAGCTGACAAAAGGTAAGTAACATTCACACCAAACAACAGGCGTGACTTTAGGCTCCCGCCCTTGCCCGGTGCTGGTCCCACCATTGTCAATGGGGTTTGCTGTTGTAAGGAACCCCGCAACCCCCCCCCCCCCCCCCCCCCATACAACCAGGAAACTTGTGGTGGGGGTTCGCTGTCTCCGGGACCAGAAGGTCCTGATGGCTGGAGCGGCCAGAAAATTTCAGCCAAGTGCCAGGCAATGACCATCTCCAACACAAGATAATCTAATTATCGCCCCTTCACATTCAATGGCATTACCATTGCTGAATCCCCCACAATCAACATCCTGGGGCTTACCATTGATCAGAAACTGAACTGGACTAGCCACATTAATACTGTAGCTACCAGGGCAGGTCAAAGACTAGGAATCCTGCAGGTGAGTAACTCACCTCCTGACCCCCCCAAAGCCTGTCCACCATCTACAAGGCACAAGTCACGTCCTTGCAAAGTTTATTATCTTGTGGGAGTCAGGGGTGTGGTGGAATACTCTCCACTTGCCTGAATGAGTGTTGTCCCACCCAGGACAAAGCAGTGCACCTGTTTGGCACCCCTTCCACAAAGATTCACTGCCTCCATCACCAATGCACAGTAGCAACCCGTGTGCACCATCTATAAGATGCACCAAGGCTCCTGAGGCAGCATTTTACAAACCCATCACCACTACCACCTAGAAGGACAAGAGCAGCAGATAACTGGGAAACCTACCACCTGGAGGTTCCCCTCCAAGACACTCACGACCCTGACTTGAAAATATAGCGCCGCTCCTTCACTGTCGCTGGGTCAAGATCCAGGAACTCCCTCCCTAACAGCACAGTAAGTGTATCTCCGGGACTGCAGCGGTTCAAGAAGCCAACTCACCACCTCTTTCTGAAGGACAATTAGTGATGGGCAATAAATGCTGGCCTAGCCAGTGTCCCAGTCACATCCACAGAGCGCAGAACATACAGTGCAGAAGGAGGCCATTCGGCCCATTGAGTCTGCACCGACCCACCTAAGCCCTCACTTCCACCCTATCCCTGTAACCCAGTAACCCCTCCTAACCTTTTTGGTCATTAAGGGCAATTTAACATGGCCAATTCACCTAACCTGCACGTCTTTGGACTGTGGGAGGAAACCGTAGCACCCGGAGGAAACCCACGCAGACACGGGGAGAACGTGCAGACTCCGCACAGACAGTGACCCAGCGGGGAATCGAACCTGGGCCCCTGGCGCTGTGAAGCCACAGTGCTAGCCACTTGGGCTACCGTGCTGTCCAATAATCCAATACAATTTTTAAAAAATTCCTTCTGATCATCTTTCCCAACTGTATTTATCTATTTCCTCTTAAATGGATTGATGCTTGTTGTCCCCAACCACTCCTTGCGGTAGAAACTTTATATTCTAACCACTCTCAGGGTAAAGACATTTTCCAGGACTCCTAATTGGATTTATTTCCGCCTATCTTATATTCACTGTCCGTTGGTTTTGGAATTCCCTCAAGCAGAAACATTTTCTCCGTTACTGCCCTATCAAACCCTTTAAAAACCTTCAAGGCCACTTTCAGGTTCTCCCCACAGCCTTCTTCTTTGTCCAGGGAGAAAAGTTCCAGCCTGTTCGGATTTTCCTGACATTTATAACCTATCAGTTCTGATGTCATCTTTGTGAATCTTTTCTGCCCTTTAATCATTTGGTGACTCCCAGAGTAAAGTTAAAACAAGAAGAATAACAACGCTTCATTAATAAAATGGATTGAAGCATTTTATCTGTTCATCAACTATTATCATCAACAGTAATTTCCGGCCGATTGTTTCATGACAACTTGTTGAAAAGATCTATTTTATTCTATCAGAAATAAGGCTCATTACACCCTTCAATCATTCAAAGATAGTAAACTTCGCAAGGACTTGAGTTTCCAATCAGGTCACAAAATTGTGTTCTCTACTGTCTGTCTCCCTTCTGGGGGCCAACAGTCTAAATCATCTTTATTTTAATATCACCCCTTACACTCCCTTATGGTTGGTGACGGTTCGTGTAAACCAAAACTGAAAACAGCTAAGCTACAGGACATAGCCCGTCCTGCAAAGCAATACACTTGAGTCAATACAGAAATATGGGAATCTCACTGATAATTTCTCTTCCTGTTTGGAGAGCCAGCTCTTTTGGGCGGTGTCTCTGTTTGGAAGAGGAGGGGTTGGGTTTGTTTTGGGGTTTCGGGTCTGTTCGGGGAAGGTGTTGGACTTATTTGGGAGCTTTGGATCCATTTTTGGGGGGGGAGAGGGGGGGTTGGGTCTGTTTGGATGGAGTGTTTGGGTGTACGTTGGGGGCTTCTTTCTGTTTGGATGGGTTGGCCTGCTTTTGGGGGGGCGGTGCGAGGGAGTTTGGATATATTCTGGAAGCTGCATCTATTTAGGGATGTTGGGCCCATGCCGGGGGCAAGGACTGTTTGGGGTGACATCTGTTGGGTGGGAGGCTGTACGTTCGGGAGGGTGTCCGGGATGTTTTGCGGTTGATGAAAATTGGGAACATGCAAAGGTGGATCCCAATCATGGAGAGTGTCTTTCAGGCTCGCTTGAGAGACCAGCGGGGGGTCAGAAAGGGGGTGGGGGGAGCATTCATGCCCCACAAACAGTGCAGAAAAAGCCCTTGCTGGATCAGGCCCTCCTCTCCCTCCCCTTCCTGAGCTGCAGCCATAGATTTAAAACACAGGTAAAATCTAAAGCTCTCAACCTCATTAAAATATTTAAATAAGAAACTTGTCTCTGGAGAGCAGGCAAATTATCCACTCCACAACACGCCAACCACGTGCCAACATTAAATCCACCATTGGTTTTTTTTGTTTTTAAAAATGTTTACCCCCAAAACACACCGATCCTGGAGGTCCTGATGTGAGGATTTCCCCAATGTTGCTGGTTCTTTATTGAAGCAGTTAAAAGGTACAGGAATGTGACTGGGTCTAAACACAAAGAGCTTTCACCCAGAGGGGTTTCATGCTGTCTGTTTGAGCTGGATTTGAACACCGAGTTTCACACTGAATATGAATCAACTGTGTCTATTTCTATCTGGTGTTACTGTCTCTGCATTATCACTTTCCCACATTTACGCAATAAGTGGATTGAAATTCATGCCTGTTGGTAGTAGAGTAAGAAGTCTTACAACACTAGGTTAAAGTCCAACAGGTTTGTTTCAAACTACATACAAACAATACAGGTAGAAATAGAGATATATCATTACATACATAGATTACATAGAACATACAGTGCAGAAGGAGGCCATTCGGCCCATCGAGTCTGCACCGACCCACATTAATCCCTCACTTCTACCTTATCCCCGCAACCCAATAACCCCTCCCAACCCTTATGGACACTACGGGTAATTTAGCATGGCCAATCCACCTAACCTGCACGTCTTTGGACTGTGGGAGGAAACCGGAGCACCCGGAGGAAACCCACGCACACACGGGGAGAACGTGCAAACTCCGCACAGACAGTGACCCAGCGGGGAATCGAACCTGGGGCCCTGGCGCTGTGAAGCCACAGTGCTAATCACTTGTGCTACCGTGCTGCCCATTGAACGGAGGCTGATCGTCGTCCATAGAGAATGAAGAATGATTGTCCCGAGCGGCAATGGGAATCGTTGGGTGGTCAACGGAGGAATCGAGGCCGACTCATTACTGGGCCTGGCAGCGCCCGAGACGATAGATTTCAGGGAAATCTGTAATGAAAGGAGATTTCAATGGAGCGGCAATAATTGGACATCTCTGGTGTTTCTGCTTTTGTGAATCATCAGTCTGTGATTTCCACCCATTCATTATTATGGAGGGAAGTCCAGAGGCTGGAAGTACTCATGGAATCAGAGTCGCATCCATTCAGGCTCTCTGCCAGAGCTAGTCTAAGCCTCGCCCCCCCCCCCCCCCCCCCCACCCCCCGGCCTGTGTTTTGTGGACTGTGTTTTGTACTTAACCCTGTTAGGTTCCTTTTTCATTTTTGTTATTGATATTTTATGAAAACCTTTAATAAAAATTATTTATTAAAAAAAAATGTAACCACTAGCTTTTCATGATATGTGTACTTGGAGATCTGAATTCCTGTGCCCTTCCATAGCCGACTCAATTCTACTCGATGGAGAACAATCCCAATTTCTTCAATTCCCCCGAAAGCCTTCACGCCCTTTCTAAAATGCAATTGGACACAATATCCAATTGTGTTTCTAAGGATTCAAAATCATTTCCTTGCTTTTGCGGTGTAGGCCTCTATTTATAGAGTGCTGAGGAAAACACAGCCGATGTATAATACCAGGGACTTCTACCAACTATGACCACCATGATGAGGAAGAGGAAACTGGGTCACACATTCCATTAGCCACACTGACAGGAAGGGAAGTGGAGATCTGGAATTCTCCACCTGTTTGTCCGAGGGGTCCACTGAAAATTTCAGACTAGGTTTGATAGATAGGTCAGTGTTCAGTAAGCTTATTCGGGATTGGCAACCAAGGCGGGAAAATGGAGCTGAGATTCAGAAACAAAATTATCTAATTGAAGGACAAGTGTTACTCGAGTGAGGTGAAATGTCCTCCTCATGTTCCTGTGTTGCTAAGGTGGAAACAGTTTATGATGCTTTACCCATTGAACCACTCACTATGTTTCAAAAGCACTTTTTAAAAATAGTGCTTGATGGTTAATGGGGTCAGAAACCATCCTTTCACACTCTGGGACTGGATGGGACAGTGGGTCAGACACTGTCCTTTCACACTCTGGGACTGGGTGGGACAGTGGGTCAGATACTGTCCTTTCACACTCTGGGACTGGGTAGGACAGTCAGTCAGACACTGTCCTTTCACACTCTGGGACTGGGTGGGACAGTGGGTCAGACACTGTCCTTTCACACTCTGGGACGGGTGGGACAGTGGGTCAGATACTGTCCTTTCACACTCTGGGACTGGGTGGGACAGTGGGTCAGACACTGTCCTTTCACACTCTGGGATTTGGTGGGACAGTGGGTCAGACACTGTCCGTTCTCACTCTGGGACTGGGTGGGACAGTGAGTCAGACACTGTCCTTTCACACTCTGGGACTGGGTGGGACAGTGGGTCAGACACTGTCCTTTCTCACTCTGGGACTGGGTGGGACAGTGGGTCAAGACACTGTCCTTTCACACTCTGGGACTGGGTGGGACAGTGGGACAGACACTGTCCTTTCACACTCTGGGACTGGGTGGGACAGTGGGTGAGACACTGACCTTTCACACTCTGGGTCTAGGTGGGACAGTGGGTCAGACACTGCCCTTTCACACTCTGGGACTGTGTGGGTCAGTGGGTCAGACACTGTCCTTTCACACTCTGGGACTGGGTGGGACAGTGGGTCAGACACTGTCCTTTCACACTCTGGGATTGGGTGGGACAGTGGGTCAGACACTGTCCTTTCTCACTCTGGGACTGGGTGGGACAGTGGGTCAGACACTGTCCTTTCACACTCTGGGTCTAGGTGGGACAGAGGGTCAGACACTGTCCTTTCACACTCTGGGTCTTGGTGGGACAGTGGGTCAGACACTGTCCTTTCTCACTCTGGGACTGGGTGGGACAGTGGGTCAGACAGTGTCCTTTCTCACTCTGGGACTGGGTGGCACATTGGGTCAGACACTGTCCTTTCACACTCTGGGACTGGGTGGGACAGTGGGTCAGACACTGTCCTTTCACACTCTGGGACTAGGTGGGACAGTGGGTCAGACACTGTCCTTTCTCACTCTGGGACTGGGCGGGACAGTGGGTCAGACACTGTCCTTTCACACTCTGGGACTGGGCGGGACAGTGGGTCAGACACTGTCCTTTCACACTCTGGGACTAGGTGGGACAGTGGGTCAGACACTGTCCTTTCACACTCTGGGACTGGGTGGGACAGTGGGTGAGACACTGTCCTTTCACACTCTGGATTGGGTGGGACAGTGGGTCAGACAGTGTCCTTTCTCACTTTGGGACTGGGTGGGACAGTGGGGCAGACACTGTCCTTTCACACTCTGGGACTGGGTGGGACAGTGGGTCAGACACTGTCCTTTCTCACTCTGGGACTGGGTAGGACAGTGGGTCAGACACTGTCCTTTCACACTCTGGGACTGGGTGGGACAGTGGGTCAGACACTGTCCTTTCACACTCTGGGACTGGGTGGGACAGTGGGTCAGACACTGTCCTTTCACACTCTGGGACTGGGTGGGACAGAGGGTCAGACACTGTCCTTTCACTCTCTGGGACTGGGTGGGACAGTGGGTCAGACACTGTCCTTTCACACTCTGGGACTGGGTGGGATAGTGGGTCAGACACTGTCCTTTCACACTCTGGGACTGGGTGGGACAGAGCGTCAGACACTGACCTTTCTCACTCTGGGACTGGGTGGGACAGTGGGTCAGACATTGTCCTTTCACACTCTGGGACTGGTGGGACAGTGGGTCAAACACTGTCCTTTCACACTCTGGGACTGGGTGGGACAGTGGGTCTGACACTGTCCTTTCACACTCTGGGACTGGGTGGGACAGTGGGTCAGACACTGTCCTTTCACACTCTGGGTCAAGGTGGGACAGTGGGTCAGACACTGTCCTTTCACACTCTGGGACTGGGTGGGGCAGTGGGTCAGACACTGTCCTTTCACGCTCTGGGACTGGGTGGGACAGTGGGTCAGACACTGTCCTTTCACACTCTGGGTCTAGGTGGGACAGTGGGTCAGACACTGTCCTTTCACACTCTGGGACTGGGTGGGGCAGTGGGTCAGACACTGTCCTTTCACACTCTGGGACTGGGTGGGACAGTGGGTCAGACACTGTCCTTTCACACTCTGGGTCTCGGTGGGACAATGGGTCAGACACTGTCCTTTCACACGCTGGGACTGGGTGGGGCAGTGGGTCAGACACTGTCCTTTCACACTCTGGGACTGGGTGGGACAGTGGGTCAGATACTGTCCTTTCACACTCTGGGACTGGGTAGGACAGTCAGTCAGACACTGTCCTTTCACACTCTGGGACTGGGTGGGACAGTGGGTCAGACACTGTCCTTTCACACTCTGGGACGGGTGGGACAGTGGGTCAGATACTGTCCTTTCACACTCTGGGACTGGGTGGGACAGTGGGTCAGACACTGTCCTTTCACACTCTGGGATTTGGTGGGACAGTGGGTCAGACACTGTCCGTTCTCACTCTGGGACTGGGTGGGACAGTGGGTCAGACACTGTCCTTTCACACTCTGGGACTGGGTGGGACAGTGGGTCAGACACTGTCCTTTCTCACTCTGGGACTGGGTGGGACAGTGGGTCAAGACACGGTCCTTTCACACTCTGGGACTGGGTGGGACAGTGGGACAGACACTGTCCTTTCACACTCTGGGACTGGGTGGGACAGTGGGTGAGACACTGACCTTTCACACTCTGGGTCTAGGTGGGACAGTGGGTCAGACACTGCCCTTTCACACTCTGGGACTGTGTGGGTCAGTGGGTCAGACACTGTCCTTTCACACTCTGGGACTGGGTGGGACAGTGGGTCAGACACTGTCCTTTCTCACTCTGGGACTGGGTGGGACAGAGGATCAGACACTGTCCTTTCTCACTCTGGGACTGGGTGGGACAGAGGGTCAGACACTGACCTTTCTCACTCTGGGACTGGGTGGGATAGTGGGTCAGACACTGTCCTTTCACACTCTGGGACTGGTGGGACAGTGGGTCAAACACTGTCCTTTCACACTCTGGGACTGGGTGGGACAGTGGGTCTGACACTGTCCTTTCACACTCTGGGTCTGGGTGGGACAGTGGGTCAGACACTGTCCTTTCACACTCTGGGACTGGGTGGGATAGTGGGTCAGACACTGTCCTTTCACACTCTGGGACTGGTGGGACAGTGGGTCAAACACTGTCCTTTCACACTCTGGGACTGGGTGGGACAGTGGGTCTGACACTGTCCTTTCACACTCTGGGACTGGGTGGGACAGTGGGTCAGACACTGTCCTTTCACTCTCTGGGACTGGGTGGGACAGTGGGTCAAACACTGTCCTTTCACACTCTGGGACTGGGTGGGACAGTGGGTCAGACACTGTCCTTTCACACTCTGGGACTGGGTGGGACAGTGGGTCAGACACTGTCCTTTCACACTCTGGGTCTCGGTGGGACCGTGGGTCAGACACTGTCCTTTCACACTCTGGGACTGGGTGGGACAGTGGGTCAGACACTGTCCTTTCACACTCTGGGACTGGGTGGGACAGTGGGTCACACACTGTCCTTTCACACTCTGGGACTGGGTGGGACAGTGGGTCAGACACTGTCCTTTCACACTCTGGGACTGGGTGGGACAGTGGGTCAGACACTGTCCTTTCACACTCTGGGACTGGGTGGGACAGTGGGTCAGACACTGTCCTTTCACGCTCTGGGACTGGGTGGGACAGTGGGTCAGACACTGTCCTTTCACGCTCTGGGACTGGGTGGGACAGTGGGTCAGACACTGTCCTTTCACACTCTGGGACTGGGTGGGACAGTGGGTCAGACACTGTCCTTTCACACTCTGGGTCGAGGTGGGACAGTGGGTCAGACACTGTCCTTTCACACTCTGGGACTGGGTGGGACAGTGGGTCAAGACACTGTCCTTTCACACTCTGGGACTGGGTGGGACAGTGGGTCAGACAGTGTCCTTTCACACTCTGGGACTGGGTGGGACAGTGGGTCAGACACTGTCCTTTCACACTCTGGGACTGGGTGGGACAGTGGGTCAGACACTGTCCTTTCACGTCCACAGCAGGTTTTATTAACCCATTACCCCTCTCTGAGCTATTTTGGCTCTTGATCTCCTGAGAATTCCAATTTAAAATTCTCATCTTTATATTTAATGGCCATACCCCTCCCTACCCCTCCCTTCCTCTGTAACCTCCTCGGGCCCGGCAACCTGCTGAGAATTGTGCACTCTTCCTACTCACGTGGAATCTCTACTTCTTCCTCCTTTAGCTGCTGAATCTCTCTGCTCTTTTTTTCACTCTCAGACCCTCTGCCTTTCCATACTCTCCTCTCCTTCAAGCCCTCCTTAACTCCAAGCTCTGTGAGAAAGCTTCTGGCCGCGTACCCTTCCATCTACATCTTTCAACTTGAGATTTTCCTCTGAGTTAGAGGTGCTGAACTGACACAAACTTGTTATTTCCCTGTTAATGACTTTCTTCCATGGCTGAAGATACTAATCTATACGAGGAGGTAGAACAGTCGGCGAAGGAGGGAAGAAGCTGCTTCTTTATTCTTGTATTCAGGGAAGCCGGGCTCCCAGTTTACTCTGCGCTCGTCTGAATTGAAATACTTGTTCTTGTTTTATTTACCAGGAGGTTCACAGGTGTAGAGGCCTTCCATTGCTGTGACATATTCTTCACCCAATAGTTGCTTGAAAGTTGCGGCGGTGGGCACTTCAACCAGACACTGAGTCCAGTCTGAAAACAAGAGACCCTTGCCATGAAACTTGGTTGAATTGAACATTGCAAATTCATCCTCCTCGGATCCACCACGCCCATGTTTGAGCTGCATTAGGAAACAACGGATTACTGGTGAGTAAATAAAATATTAGCTCCCTTGGACTGCACATGAATTGTCTTCTATCATCAGGATGTGTAGAGACACTGATAAACATTGATACCGAACGTGCACTGAATTAACCTAACGGGTACACACAGCATGCTGATCGTACATTGTTGGCCAGGATTTGATCTTTCCTCAGCAACTCTCTCCGATTTGCAGATATGTCCCATTCTTGAGGGCGGAGAATGGATATCACTGAGCTTTGTTATATTTAAAGAAACCGCATTGCAATATTCTGAGATGGGCCAGGTTTGCTCCATCGGGTGAGGGTTGTGCGCGGTCAGGTACAGCACTGATTAGATACTGAGAAAGCTCCCTCTAAACTGACCCATGAGCAGGTACAGCAGCAGTCAGATAGTAAAGCTTTCTCCATTCTGTCCTGTCAAATATCACACGTCCAAACACTTGTAATGAGCTGAGATTAATCCAAGAGACTAACACTGATTTCAGTCAATCACTTAGAATGGGTACAGCCAAGCCCCCCCAAAATTTAATTGAGTGGAGTGAAACCCCAAATACTCACTTGTTGCTCTTTTAAAAACTGGAGCACTTGATCTCTCTTCTCTGGACGGGACGCAACAGTTTGAGCTGGTACTTGCGCCAAGTGACACGTCTTATAGTCTGTCACTGGGGCCTGAGTTCCATTTAAGCACAGTAGCCTGAAATCTCTGGACCTGAGGCCTTCTGCCCATTTCTCCTGAGAATTACCTTGGAGGAGAAACATTGATTGATTTAATATACAGAGCAGTGGCGCTCACACCTGCGTAGCTGACCTCATTTTTATCCTGGCCTCCTACCATGTCCCAGTTTGATTCCCTTCTTCCATTTTAAACAAAATATATTTTTATTAAGAATTTTTCAATAACAATATTTTCCACCTTACAAACAAACCCCCCCCCCTCCCCGTAACAAAGAAAAGAAAAAGAACTCGCGTGGCAAGACATGAACATGGCAAGTCAATAAAATACAGAACTTTGTACATTGGATTCTTCCCGTACATGTCAGTTTCCGGATCATTCATGTGCTTTCTTGCTCACAAGCCCCCCAAAGGAACCCCCCCACGAACGATGTCCCCCCCTCCCCCCACCCCCCCCTGGGTTGCTGCTGCTGCTGTCCGACCTTCATCTAACGCTCCGCGAGATGGTCTAGGAACGGTTGCCACCGCCTGTAGAACCCCTGCGCAGACCCTCTCAAGGCAAACTTTATCCTTTCCAACTTGATAAACCCAGCCATATCATTTATCCAGGCTTCCACACTGGGGGGCTTCGCCTCCTTCCACATTAGCAAGATCCTTCGCTGGGCTACTAGGGACGCAAAGGCCAGAATGCCGGCCTCTTTCGCCTCCTGCACTCCCGGCTCGTCCACTACTCCAAATAGTGCTAGCCCCCAGCTTGGCTTGACCCGGACTTTCACCACCTTAGATACTGTTCCCACAACTCCCCTCCTGAACCCCTCCAGTGCCGGGCATGACCAAAACATATGGACATGGTTCGCCGGACTTCCTGAGCACCTCCCACATCTGTCCTCCACCCCAAAGAACCTACTCAGCCTCCCCCCCATCATATGCGCTTTATGAACCACCTTAAATTGTATCAGGCTAAGCCTGGCACACGAGGAAGAGGAATTAACCCCACTTAGGGCATCAGCCCATAGCCCCTCCTCAATCTCCTCCCCCTACTCCTCTTCCCATTTACCCTTCAGCTCCTCTACCAAAGCCTCCCCCTCTTCTTTCATCTCCTGGTATATCGCCGACACCTTGCCCTCTCCTACCCATACGCCCAAAATCACCCTATCTTGAATCCCCTGTGCCGGGAGTAGCGGAAATTCCCTCACCTGCCGCCTCACAAACGCCCTCACTTGCATGTACCTGAAAGCGTTTCCCGGGGGTAGCCCAAACTTCTCCTCCAGCGCCCCTAAGCTCGCAAAAGTCCCAGCAATGAACAGGTCCCCCATTCTTGTAATCCCTGCCCGATGCCAGCTCTGAAACCCCCCATCCATCCTTCCTGGGACAAACCGATGGTTGTCTCTGATCGGGGACCACACCGAGGCTCCCGTCGCACCCCTGTGCCGTCTCCACTGCCCCCAGATTTTTAGCGTTGCCGCCACCACCGGACCCGTGGTGTACCTTGTCGGCGAGAGCGGCAGCGGTGCCGTCACCAGCGCCCCCAGGCTCGTTCCTTTGCAGGACGCCATCTCCAACCTCTTCCACGCCGCCCCCTCTCCCTCCATCACCCACTTACGGATCATTGCCACGTTGGCTGCCCAATAATAACCACCCAGATTCAGCAATGCCAACCCTCCTCTATCTCTGCTACGATCCAAGAACCCCCTCCTTACCCGCGGGGTCTTGCTCGCCCACACAAATCCCGTAATGCTCCTGCTTACCCTCTTGAAAAAGGCCTTAGTGATCACAATTGGGAGGCATTGAAATACAAAAAGAAATCTCGGGAGGACCACCATTTTAACTGACTGTACCCTGCCCGCCAGCGAGAGTGGCAACATGTCCCACCTTTTAAAATCCTCCTCCATCTGTTTCACCAATCGCGTCAAATTGAGTTTGTGCAGTGCCCCCCAGCTCCTAGCTACCTGAATCCCCAAGTATCGGAAGCTCCTTTCCGCCCTCCTCAACGGTAGGTCGTCTATCCCTCTTCCCTGGTCCCCCGGATGGATCACAAAGAGCTCACTCTTTCCCACATTGAGCTTATAGCCCGAAAAGTCTCCAAACACCCGTAGGATCTGCATTACCTCAACCATCCCCTCCACTGGATCCGCCACATACAGCAGCAGGTCGTCTGCATACAGCGACACTCGATGTTCCTCTCCCCCTCGAACCACCCCCTTCCATTTCCTCGACTCCCGTAACGCCATGGCCAAAGGTTCAATTGCTAATGCGAACAGCAGAGGGGACGGGGCACCCCTGCCTTGTCCCTCGATACAGCCGGAAATACTCGACCTCCGCCGGTTCGTGACCACACTCGCCACCGGGGCTTTTTCCAGGAGCTTAATCCAACTGATAAACCCTCCCCCGAACCCAAACCTCCTCAACACTTCCCAGAGATACTCCCACTCTACCCGATCAAAGGCTTTCTCCACGTCCATGGCTGTCACTATCTCCGCTTCTCCCTCCACCGATGGCATCATTATCACATTTAAGAGCCTTCGCACATTAGTGTTTAACTTCCTACCCTTTACGAATCCTGTCTGGTCCTCGTGAATCACCCCCGGGACATATTCCTCAATCCTCATGGCCAACATTTTTGCCAGCAACTTAGCATCTACATTAAGGAGCGAGATCGGTCTATACGACCCACATTGCAGTGGGTCCTTATCCCGCTTTAAGATCAAAGAGATCGTCGCCTCTGACATTGTTGGGGGCAGGGTCCCCCCTCCCTTGATTCATTGAAGGTCCTTACCAGCAACGGGGCTAACAGGTCTACATACTTCCTGTAAAACCCCACCGGGAACCCATCCGGCCCCGGGGCCTTCCCTGCCTGCATGCTCCCCAGTCCTTTAACCAGCTCCTCCAACCCAATTGGCGCCCCCAGACCAGCCACCTCCTGCACCTCCACCCTTGGGAACCTCAACTGCTCCAAGAATCGCCGCATCCCCTCTTTTCCCCCTGGGGGCAGGGACCTACACAGTTCCTCGTAAAAGGCCTTAAAAGCCTCATTCACTTTCCCTGCACTCCGCACCGTAGTTCCCCTGCCATCTTTGACTCCACCTATTTCCCTCGCTGCCATCCTCTTACGGAGCTGGTGTGCCAGCATCCGGCTCGCCTTCTCCCCATATTCATATATCGACCCCTGTGCCTTCCTCCACTGTGCCTCTGCCTTCCCTGTGGTCAACAGGTCGAACTCCGTCTGGAGACTTCGTCTCTCCCTGAGTAGTCCCTCATCCGGAGCCTCTGCATAGCTCCTGTCCACCCTTAAAATCTCCCCCACTAACCTCTCCCTTTCCCTGCCCTCTCTCTTCACCCTGTGAGCCCTGATGGAGATTAACTCTCCCCTGACCACCGCCTTCAGCGCCTCCCATACTACTCCCACCTGCACTCCCCGTTGTCGTTAGCCTCCAGATATCTTTCAATACACCCCCGCACCCTCCCGCACACTCCCTCGTCTGCCAGCAGTCCCACATCCAACCTCCACAACGGGCGTTGGTCCCTCTCCTCCCCCAGCTCCAGCTCCACCCAGTGCGGGGCATGGTCTGAAATGGCTATGGCCGAATACTCCGTTCCCTCCACTTTCGGGATCAGTGCCCTGCCCAAAACAAAAAAATCTATCCGGGTGTAGGCCTTATGTACGTGGGAGAAAAAAGAAAATTCTCTGGCCAAAGGTCTGGCAAATCTCCACGGATCTACTCCCCCCATCTGATCCATAAACCCCCTAAGTACCTTGGCCGCAGCCGGCCTCCTCCCCGTCCTAGATCTGGAACGATCTAATGCTGGGTCCAGCACCGTGTTAAAATCCCCACCCATTATCAAACTCCCTACCTCCAGGTCCGGAATACGCCCCAACATCCGTTTCATGAATCCAGCATCGTCCCAGTTTGGGGCGTATACATTCACCAGTACCATCTCCGTCCCCTGCAACCTACCGCTCACCATCACGTATCGGCCTCCCTTTCTGCTACTATGTTCTTGGGCTCAAATAACACCCGCTTTCCCACCAGTATTGCCACCCCTCTATTCTTCGCATCCAGCCCCGAATGGAACACCTGTCCCACCCTTCCCTTCCTTAACCTGACCTGATCTGCCACCTTCAGATGTGTCTCCTGAAGCATGGCCACGTCTGCCTTCAGTCCCTTTAGGTGCGCGAACACTCGGGCCCTCTTAACCGGCCCATTTAGGCCTCTCACATTCCACGTGATCAGCCGGATTGGGGGGCTACCCCCCCCCCCCCCCCCCCAGCCGACTAGCCATCTCCTATCTCGGGCCAGTCCCGTGCTCGCGCCTCCCACACCCTCCGCCCCGACCACCTCTTCCTTTTTCAGTTCCCCCTCGGACAGTGCAGCAGAAACCCTAGAATCACCCCCCCCCCCCCCACACCCCCCCCCCCCACCCCTGCGTTAGATCCACATCTAGCACTTTTGATTCCCTTCTTCCTTTCACATGAAACCAAAATCTTGGTAATCAAAGATGGCGCTGGAGCATGGCGACTCTCTGCGAGCTCTCTCACCCAGACATTTTTCTTTTATCTCTTAACACCATTCTTTTTTTGTCTACTATATACGTACTGTGTACGTTCCCTTGGCCGCAGAAAAATACTTTTCACTGTACTTTGCTACCTGTGACAATAAATCAAATCAAATCAGAACCAATAAGGCAAGAGACCCTGGAGTGTTCATTTGTCCTGTGTTTGATTATGTCAGCCTCTTTGCTATTGACATTGGCTATGCTTGATTGGTTAAGTCTGGGTGCGGACTCAGAGTGAAGTAAACAAACTGTAGAAAGAGCTGGAAGCTAACGCTGAAGCGTGGAGCAGACATTTTAAAGTACTGTAAATAAAACCTGTCACACACATAGGCCTAGGTTTCCCAGCCCTGCCCACCGAAGGAATCATCGTGGGCAAAGTGGAAAATTTGACGGACCAGCGAAAGCTCCGTTGACCTCAGGTGGGAGTTTCTGGTCCCGTGGTGGGCGGGAATGCAAAAGCCCGTCCATAGCAAATGATGTTCTACAAAATAGGCCCCAAATGTTTGTGCTAAAACCCTAATAGGAAGGTCTCAAAATGTAAGTAATAAAATGATAAACAGTTTTAATTTCCTGTTCACTTTTGAGAATAACTTGAAGCAAGAATTTGAGGATTTATAAAACTCTTTTACTGAATTAGAATTTAGTTCTAGCCAACGAAGGCCCAATCAGTCCATCTAGCTCAATCGACCAGGATAAAAATGCCTCCAACCCCTCGTGGAGGCGACATTTCTTTGGGTAGTAACACAAAACAATCAAAACAGGTGATTGTGAATTTGCCCCTTGGTTTCACACTGTACCCACTTTTCATTCCCAGTGACATGGCAAAGATGAATTTTGCCCCCTTTGTCTCTTGAATGAATCTAAGATCTACGACTTCACATAGAATCTTAGACATTTACAGCAGAAGGAGGTCATTCAACCCATTGTGTCATCACCAGTTGACAAGAAGCCACCTAGACTAATTTTACTGTCCAGCTGTCTTCCTGCAGCCTTGCAGGTTATGGCACTCCAGTTGCATATCCAAGTATTTCTTAAAATTATGAGGGTTTCTCCCTCTACTGCTCTTTCAGGCAATAGATCCAAGATCTCTACCATCCTCTGGTTGAAAAAGATTTCCCCCTTTGAACATCCCGTCTCTTACCCTAAATCTAGGCCCCTTGGTAATGGACGCTTCAACCTAGCGGAATAGAGCCCGAATAATCAACTCTATCTAGATCCTTCAGCTGCCTCTGTTCCAAACAAAACAACCCTAACCTAACCAATCTTTCCTCATAACTAACATTCGCCAGTCCTGGAAACAGCCTCATGAATCTCAACTTCCCAATAGTGAGGTGACCATAGCTGTATGCAGTACTCCAATTGTGGCATTACTAGTGTTTTAAACAGTTTCTGCATAACCTCCCTGCTTGTATCCTGTGCCTCGACTAGTACCCTGTGTGCCTTCTTCACCACCTTATCCACCTGCCCGGCCATCTTCAGTGATCTGTGGACATGCACTCCAAGGTCTTCTGTTCCTCTGTACTTCTCAGTTTCCTACCATTTATTGATTATACCCATGCCCTGTTAGCCTTCCCACATGAATTACCTCACAATTTTTCGAACTCCATTGGATTGAACTCCATTTGCCACAGTTCCGCCCAGCTGAGTAAGTCCAATGATAGATTCCTACAGCCTGCAGCTTTCTTCTTTGTATCAACCATACAGCCAATTTTAGTTTTGTCTGCAAACTTCTTAACTACACCCTTACATTGAAGTCTAAATCGTCCATATATACACCACAAAAAAGCTCATCAGCACATCTTCTGATATCAGTCCTATCCCTAACCCTAATCCCTCAGTACTGCACTAGAGAGTTAGCCTATATATTTTGGCTCAAGATTTGAACCCATAACCTTCTCATTAAGAAGCAAGAGTGGTACCATTGAAAGAATGCGTTTATTCATTGACTCCATAAGGATTCCTCATTTACATTCTCCCACATATATTTGAACAACAGGACATGGGTAGGTGGTGGCGTAGTAATATTGTCACTGGATTAGTAACCAAGGGACCCAAGGTAATAGTCTGAGGAGCCAGGTAATAAATAAATAGTTGATTGTCATTAAAAACCTATCTGGCTCATTAAAACCCTTTAGGGAGGGACATATGCCACCCAGCATGTGACTCCATGTCCACAGCAATGTGGTTGACTCAAATGTCCTCTGAAATGGCTAGCAAGCCATTCAGTTGCATCATCATTCTGGGTGTACCTACACCACATGGACTGCAGTGGTTCAAGAAGGCAGCTCACCACCACCTTCTCAATAAATGCTGGCCTAGCCAGCGATGCCCACATCCCATGAATGACATGTCCCCAGGTTCACCATTCCTTCGGAGTTGGTCCATTCAGAAATTTAACGGGC
Source organism: Scyliorhinus torazame (assembly GCF_047496885.1). Classification (NCBI taxonomy): domain Eukaryota; kingdom Metazoa; phylum Chordata; class Chondrichthyes; order Carcharhiniformes; family Scyliorhinidae; genus Scyliorhinus; species Scyliorhinus torazame. The sequence goes on along the minus strand of NC_092720.1, from coordinate 124,697,396 downwards.
TAAATTAGGAGGACAGGTTGCAGAAACGTGGCTTGCATTCCATCTGTAGCACACTGAAGGGTAACCCAATTGAGGAGCTTAAAATGTGCAAAGGATTCAGTAGGAAAGAGAGAAACAATTACCTTAGGTGGGGAGTCAAGAACACAGACTACGAAGTTAGAATTAGAAGGGAAATCAAGAAGCATATTAAGGGAAGTGGAAATCTAGGCCTCTCTCCCCCAGAAGGTTGTGAAAGGTGGGTCAAGTGGACAATCAAACAATAGGTTCATGTACTAAATTATCAGATGCCATTAGTTAACCTCTTTATCACCAACACCCAATCTAAGCTGGGTTGTTACTAAGTGCTCTACTAGCTCAGGCAGTGTTGTAAAGTTAGGAACTCAGACATACCATCAGTGTTCTCAAAGACTGTTGTATGTTTGATGAAAGTAACATCGCCCTTCTCCACCAAGCACCTGAAAGAAATTCCGATAAGTAATTTTTCTTAAAACAAAGACAGATTTTGAACAGTTTTGGTTCTTGTTATGGGTCCGGACCAGATCTCCAATTTTGGTTAAGATCCCGGACTAGAACCCAACTATTTCCATTTGGTAAAATTGAGAGGAAATGTTGCTGCACCACAGGGGTGATAACTTTGACCAGTTGACACCTTTTATATTAAAACAAACTTAATTTGAACACATAATTAAGCATATGAGCAACAAAGAAATAGCTTTACAGTTAACAGTTACCACATCTTAAGCTTGCTTCCTGAAACCTGCCTCTACATTCCAATTAAGCAAACCCACATATTTCAAATACCACTTATGTATAAAGTTAACAACCAGGTTTTACTTGCTTGTCTTGGTGTAGAGTCCTGGGAGAGAGAAACCTTTTCGGACCGAACTAAAAACACTTCTGTTCGACTTTGAGTCCTGTAGGCAACTTCCTTTTCCATACAGACCTAGTCCCTCCCATTAGCCACATCAACTGCAAAAGCACACAGCATTCTTTTGTGTCTTGTTACAAAATGTGCCTTGATTTGTTTAGCCAGGCTCAAACTGTTACAACATTACATTAGCTCTCTATCTGCAAACAGGCAAACTGGCTTTTAATATCTATTAGCAAAACACTACCCTGCAAAATCACTGATTACCCGGAAAAATGTCTTTTAATCACAGCTCTAGCAGACATACTGTCTGTATGCATTTCAACCTAGATTTTAATAATATTAAAATATGATGATTTCTTATATTCATCACATGGATTGTGAGATAATGGCAATGTTCATCGTAGCATTAGACAGGAAAGCTACTCAAACAAATCAAACTCAGAGCAGCTAGGAATAGATAGTAAACTTGACTTGTATTTCCTTATCACTTGGAAGATTACACATTGGGTTTTACAAATTATGGGCATGATTCAGCGGAAATAATTCTAAATCCACTTTCGGGCGCGTTTGGTGGGTTGTTTCCCAGTGGCTACATTGGCAAGATGGCGGTCTGTATTCAGCGGCAATTGGTGCCAATGTCGGAAGAAGACAAACAACCTCCAATGGGCGGCATGGTAGCACAGTGGTTAGCACGGTTGTTTCACAGCGCCAGGGACCTGTGTTCGATTAGAGTGGTGACCGCAGTGGAAAACCTGGAGCACAGAGTCCACGCCTTGAGTGGTGTGGACAAGGCATGGCTCAGTCTGTGACGACCATGGCTGAGGGCCTCGGCATCGTACCGCAGACACAGGTGGGCACTTCCGAGGCACTCCGGAGCATGGCCCATTCACGGAGGACCATCGCTGAGGGCGTCTACATCATGGTGCAGACAATGGGGAACCGCCAGGGCTGGTAGTGACAGATGATTCAGAGGCTTTTGGAGCTTACAACAGCTGCCCCTACATCCCACGGAGAACCCCAAGGCCCAAGGGGGACCGTCAGGGAGGAGGAAGTGCTGGAGGCCAACCCAATGCCTGCCACCAAGGAGGCTGCGGTTGTCTCTTCTTCCGAATCCCCCGCTCCTGACACAGGCACATCTCAATGGCAGCGGGCAGAAAACAGGCTAACAGGGCAACTCCTGTGGCAACGGGATGTCGGCCGCCGGGGCCCTCCGGCTCCAGGCCCTCCAAAGGACGTCAGCCGTAGAGGATTAAGATGAGTGAAGAGCACTGAATGGGCACTGGTGAGGTCACTATCTGTCGCTAGGGAAATGGAAATCTGTCACATTAAAATGTTCACTATTAAAACATGTCACACCTGATACATGTGTGGCCACTGTCATGTTAATCTTCAAAGGGGGGCTGCCCGCACCCCAACTCCTGTTCCAACCCACCCCGCCCCCGGCACAGTGGTCCAAGATCAAACAGCCCCGATACAGGCCCCATTCAGAGGATAGGTGTGAGTACACTATCAGCAGAAAGACAGCAATCAGACTTTTGCAGAAACTATGGAGCTTCAGAGTTTACCTCACAGTGAGTTGTCATCATTCTCCTGCATTGAATGGTGACTCTCTGACAGTGCCGATGCAGGCCCATCACCCTGGAGTGATGTTACACAGACCTGTTGAGGGGGTAGGGGATAGGATGGTGGTCAGGGAGTGGGCGGTGTGATGGGGAGGGGAAATGGAGGAAAGGGGAGTAAAATAGGGTGGGGGTGTTGAATTGATGGACACATCTTCACCCTAGGAGAATCTGGATATGATGAGGGCCTCCCTGGCCCTCCTAGCATGTCGTACATTAGCCGCAGCCTGTTCTCCGTCCTCTGGCTTCTCCTTGGGGTCATTCTCTAATCCCTCCTGGTTCGCCTCCTCCTCCTCCTCCAGCATGTTGCCCTGCTGCTGTGCTGGATTGTGGAGGCCACAGCAGACCACCACAAAGCGGGAGACCCCCTGGGGGGTGTGCTGCACGGCACTGCCAGAACAGTCCAGGCATCGGAGCTGCACTTTCAGTAGCCCTGCAGCTGTGAAGTGCTCTCACAACAAACAAGGCAAATCCTTCATTTGAAATAGCCTCCCACTGTGAAGTTAGAAGCTGCTAATAGTCAAAGGGAGTGAAATTGCCTTTCAGGAAAGAAGACCATATCTCTGTCCTGGAAGTGTTTGGTAGGACAGACAGGCTGCAGCTGTGGTTGCCCCAGTTATGGGTTTCCACAATATTTAAAGATGGCGTGAAGGTCTCACAGACCAAAGTCGCTCATCCCCCAGTCCAGCGCAACCCCCGACCTGGAAGGTCCCAGGTGCTCGAACATCCCCAACCCCTCTGAAGACCACCCCGACCACTGGGGCAGCAGCTTGGGTGCCCTTGAGCTGCATGCTGGTAAATGGAAATGACTACTCATCTCCTCACTTCCCCTTTTTTATAATTTTTCAATAAATTTAGAATACCCAAATCATTTTTTCCAATTAAGGGGCAATTTAGTGTGGCCAATTCACCTATCCTGCATACCTTTTGGGTTGTGGGAGCGAAACCCACACAAACACGGGGAGAATGTGCAAACTCCACACGGACAGTGACCCAGAGCCGGGACCGAACCTGGGACCTCAACGCTGTGAGGCAACCGTGCAAACCACTTGCGCCACCGTGCTGTCCAAAAATAAATAAATAAATAAAGAAGGTATTGATACAATATTGAGGAAAGATTAGCACAAATGATGTGGAATCTGTATGGGTCATGTTAAGAAACACCAAGGAGCAAAAAACATTCGTAGGGATGGCATAGACTACCAAACTGCAGTAGTAATGTTGGGAATAGTATTAGACAGGAAATCAGAGATGAATGTGATAAAGGAACATCTGTGATTATGGGTGACTTTAATCTACATATAGATTGGGTGAGTCAAATTAGTCACAGTACAATAGAGGAGGAATTTCTGCAGTGTATACGGGATGATTTTCTGGACCAATACGTTGAGGAACCAATATGAGAACAAGCCATCTTGGACTGGATGTTGTGCAATGAGAAAGTTGAGCGAGAAACCTTGGGGATGAGTGACCATAATATGATAGAATTCTTTATCATGGTGGAAAGTAAGGTAGTTGATTCTGAGACCAGGATCCTGAACCTCAATAAAGGTAATTATGATGGTATGAGACATGAGCTGGGTATGATGGACTGGGAAACATTACTAAAAGGAAGGACAGTGGACAGGCAATAGCAAACATTCAATGAACGAATAGGTGAACTCCAAAAGCTGTTTATTCCTATTTGGCGCAAGAGTAGAAAGGGAACTGTGGCCAAACCATGGCCTCCAAGGGAAATTAGAGATAGTATTAGATTCAAAGAAGAGGCATACAAATTAGCAAGAAAAAGCAATAGACCTGAGGATTGGGAATAGTTTGACATTCAGCAAAGGCGGACCAATGGATTGATTAAGGAGGAGAAAATACAATATGAAAGTAAGCTAGCGGAGAACATAAAAACTGACTGTAAACGTTGCTCTAAGTATGTAAAGAGAAAAAAATTGTTCAAGACTAATGTAGGCCCCATACAGTCAGAAAAGGAGGAATTTATAACAGGGTACAAATAAATGACTAAGGAACTAAATTCAGGGTCCAGGAGAGGGTCCAGTCGGCTCATGTTTGCAGGGAAGGGGCACTCAGAGTCGGGCCGCAGGTTGGAGGAGGTAAGGGTGGGATGCCGGTAAAGTCCTGTGTGGCAGGGGGAGTCCCACGGGGTTGGGAGTGGTTTTTTTTAAATAGTTACACTGAAGTTAGAATTGGTTTTATTTCTTCCAACTCTTTCAGAGTAACACTGGCAGAACATTAGAATTAGCAATTTAAATCACTTTGTCGGATGGTTCCCAGCGTAATTGTATGGGGTAAGTTGGCGCTTCTGGGCAATTGCCGGGTAAACCCTTACCTGTGAACTTCCTAGAGGGATTCCCCAGCCACCCTTGTGGTACCCCCATCAGAACAAAATGGCTTTCATTTAACTGGACTGAAAACCAGCTTCATTCCAGCACTCAGAAACAAACTGTGTACCTGAAGGTGCCGCTGTAGGCAAAGTATCGTTCACTGGTGCCGAAGGCACACTTGTCCTTCCCGGGTGGGGTTGAATGTTCCTGGCCGGCGCACAGAGAGCAAAGTTTGGAGTCAGGATCAGCCCCCGGGGCGCAGCTTCCACTGAAATATGTCGCTTCATTGAAAAATAAAATAGAAATTGTCCTTCATTTCCAGCAGCAGAAACAGGAAATCATAACGTTTATTATCCAGGATGGGACTGGGAACAGAAGGGTTTAAAAATTGGAATGGGAACTCTGCTGTGTGTACGGATTGAAAAGGAACAGGTGTGTGTACCAACAGAAGAGGAAGAGGTTTGTATACTGATTGCTGTAAGAACAGGTGTTCTACTGATTATGTGGCCTGCTAGCGTGGTTCCGATCTCGTCGCCAATTTTCCTTGCGGTATTTTTAAAGTATGGGCTTGTAGACCACAAAGGCAGAAACAAACAAGAGCTTTCCTTGGGGAGCCATTTACACCTAGGCTGCTAGAACACGCTGACTGTGAGCCTGCCCAAACTGCAGATGATGTAATCAGTACTGCGGGGTGGGAATGATTGTCTTCTCCGTGGTCCTTGGCGTATGAGCTGCCCAACTAGGGGCAGGGGATCTCTATTAACCTTTGCATAAAAGATCGGCCAGTAAGGCACCAACCAGAACAGGAACCCGTTAGGGATCTACTGAGCAGTGTATATGTTGTCTACTAAATAAAACTACATTTCTTTGTGTTACTTGGTGTGGATTCCCCGTGTCCTTGTTAAAAGTACGTCACGTGACTCAACTCTTATAGGGACCCTGTTCCAATCAGGAACAAACATGAATACACAACACTTTCCTCCCCCTTTACATCAGAGGTTCCTGCAATGAAAACCTCTGGTGTTTTGGTTTCACTTCAGACGTCCTACATTGTTGGCTCAACTGCAGTTGCCGTAGGATTTAGAGGTTGACTCTGCTGCTTTTTCAGAGCTTTCACTTCAGAGGCTAGTCTCTACTTCATCTTCTCTACCTCCCAAATGTATTTTCTTTGCAGTTCATTCCATTTCGAACTTTCATTTGCTTTGCTGAGCGCGGTAAACTCAGGACTGAGCTGGACTAAGGTGGAGCTGGTGTTGTGCGGGTGTTGGAGTTCTTCTATTTCGCTTCAGCTCATTTTCCAGCCTCTTTAGTTCTTGCCCCAGACTGTGGATCTGTTTTTTAGTTGTCAACCACTGCCCCTCCAGTCTGCATAATAGGGCCTCTTTTACCTGACTCAGTGGCACGTCCTCTGTGGTACCTTCTCCAGATTGTGGCCTGCTTCCATCAGACTCTGCATCTCTCCCCATCATTCTCGCTGAATTTACCCTCACATTTTAGGTCTTGTTTCAGGAATGCAATTTCTAAACTATCCAGTTAAACCTGGTGCTTCTGAGGATTTCCGAAGGATTCTCAGCCTTTGAGAACTTATCAAATTTAGCCTTTGGGGTTGGTTTGTTAACCAAAGTCAGATTGTGGTAATTCTTCTTGCTGCTGGTATGTTCATTGGACTTCAGATGTTGCTGTACAGAGTGAAACAGGAAAGGAATATTGGTGTTGCAAACTGCACTCTGAGCAGCTCCAACTCTTTATTTGGTCATAGAGTCCCCTCCAAGCATCCTTCATGAGTTTCTGTGCTGGCTCCTTTTGCCCCTGTTGTTGCTGTTGTTTACAGTCAGCTATCTTTTTATTCTTGTTGACCATTGATGCAATGAAAGTAGTCAGCAGCTCTTTTTCCAAATCGAATGTTCTGTCCAATAAGCTCGAGAGTTTCCTTATGATAAGTCATTTTGAGATGTGCCTCAATTTCTCGTTCCTTTGTGGTTCGGAATTTACAAATAGAACGCGTAAATGCATTTTTGTCATCCTTGCCGTATTTTCTTTTGACCTTCATTTTTCTCAAGGCATTCACCTGCATCATCCGTAAGCTCTTCATCCTCTGTTTCTCGACCCTGAACCACATTCCTTACACTATGCTGAGCCTTTGTCACTTTGGTGCAGCACTACTAGCCTGAGCCTTGACCACCACTGCTTTTAGAGCTTTTGCAGCAGCTGTTACCTTCTGTTCCTTGAGGCATTTGGCTGGGCCTGCTTCGGACTCCGACATGATATTTACGCCAGCCCAGGTTAGCTTGACTCTCTCCAGCCAGGTTCTCTCCATTAGGGCTGGATAGTTACCTTTAATGATGTGCAGGCACATGACTGTGGCCTGTCCATTTAGCTGCACATCTGGCACCTCGATGGCACTACTTTGCTGGTGTCGTTTTTAAGGCAATATGACATAATTTCTCTTTGTGAACAGTTTCTGGTGCCAATGAAATGGCTGTGCCAGTGACCATCTCCATTTTCTTCCAGTAAAGAAGGGACCCAGTAATGGTTCGTCATCTGACTGTGACTCTGGTCCTTTTTCGTGCCCTTTTTATATCACGTGGATACTCTTCCTCTATTGATTTTTCACTTTCTCCAACACAAGCACATTCAATGTGCAACTTTTTAACCACGATTCTTGCATTCTGTATCTTTACTCCAACAATCTGCTGCTGTATGCCCAGTTTTTGTACATCACTGGCAATTTCCAAGCTGCTTCGGTGTTCAGATCTCAATGCTTGAACTTAATTGCTGGTTATGTTTATGGGATCAATTAGGGCGAAGGGGATCAAAGGATATGGGGGAAAGCGGGATCAGTCTATTGAGTTGGGTGATCAGCCATGATCATAATGAACGGCAGAGCGGGCTTGAAGGGCCGAATGGCCTCCACCTGCTTATATTTTTTCTAAGTTTCTATGAACCTCTTGGCAATGACCAAAGTTTTACGTGAGAAGTGGCCCAGCAATATCTCCACAATTTCACCATACTTTTTTGGATCTGTTTTTTTTTGGCTGCACCAGACTTGTCAGGAGGTTGCAGGTACCCCCCCCCCCCCTCCCCCACCCCACATTCACTCAGGAAAGTTGGGACTACAAGATCTGCTTCAACCTCCTTTGTCTGGATAAAGTTTATGAGCTCCAGCGCTTGGTGCTTTCATCACACAATCACATGGTGCCAAAAACCCCCGCCATGTTACTATGGGAAGACTTGCGTAAGCACAAATGTGTCACCAAACTTTTAGCACGACCTCTGCGTTTTTTTCCCCTTTCAAGCAAGGTCATCCTGAGCTCAGCAAGGGGTATTGCAAAACTGACCAAGCTCTCAAATAATTTGTTACTTTACTTGCTAATTACAGTAGCAGGAGCACTTTACTGGAACATTTCAGCAGAGCATGTTGCAAGTAAGGCTTCTTTTTTTAAAATGCAGCTTCACCAAAATCTTTGTTTAAACTTCAGGTCCTTCGATTGTTGCTGCTATTATTCGGCACCCCTCTATTGCCAGATTTGGTGTAACAATGTTTCTAACGTCGTAAACAATTTGGATGGTTACAGCGTGGATCGGTGATTTTTCTGCATTTTTCATTTCTATGGGGAGTCTGCCAGTGTGGATCCAACCTCCTCGTCGCCAGTTTTCCTTGTGGTATTTTTGAAGTACAGGCTTGCAGACCACAAAAGTACAAACAAGACATTTTTGCTCAGGTAGCTTTACACTCAGGCTGCTAAGCAGATTGACGGTTAACCTGCCCAGCCGATGGTGTCATCAATAGGTCACAAGATCAAACTCTTAAAGTGACCCTGTTCCAACAAGGAACAAACATGAATACACAACAGATTAGAATAGGAACAGGTGCGTGTACTGTTGGGAATAGGAACAGATGGTGTGTATTGATTGAAATAGGAACAGGTGTGTGCACTGATTGGGAGAGGAACAGGAACAGATATGTGTGTTGATTGGAATAGGAACAGGTGTGTATACTGATTAGAATAGGAACAGGTGCATGCACTGATTGGAATAGGAACAGGTGTGTGTGCTGATTGGAATAAGAACAGGTGTGTGTGCTGATTGGAATAGGAACAGATGTGTGTGCTGATTGGAATAGGGTCAGGTGCGTGCACTGATTGGAAGAGGAAAGGTGTGTGCGGTGATTGGAATAGGAACAGGTGCATGCACTGATTGGAATAGGAACAGGTGTGTGCACTGATTGGAATAGGATCAGGTGTGTGTACTGATTGGAATAGGAACAGGTGTGTGTACCGATTGGAATAGGAACAGGTGTGTGCACTGATTGGAAGGGGAACAGGTGCGTGTGGTGATTGGAATAGGAACAGGTGTGTGCACTGATTGGAATAGGAACAGGTGTGTGCAGTGATTGGAATAGGATCAGGTGTGTGTACTGATTGGAATAGGGACAGGTGTGTGCACTGATTGGAATAGGAACAGGTGTGTGTACTGATTGGAGTAGGAACAGGTGTGTATATTGATTGGAATAGGATCAGGTGTGTGTACTGATTGGAATAGGAACAGGTGTGTGTGCTGATTGGAATAGGAACAGGTGTGTGTGGTGATTGGAATAGGAACAGGTGTGTATATTGATCGGAATAGGATCAGGTGTGTGTACTGATTGGAATAGGAACAGGTGCGTGCACTGATTGGAATAGGAACAGGAGTGTGTACTGATTGGAATAGGAACAGCTGTGTGCACTGATTGGAATAGGAACAGGTGTGCGCACTGATTGGAATAAGAACAGGTGTGTGTGGTGATTGGAATAGGGACAAGTGTGTGCACTGATTGGAATAGGAACAGGTGTGTGTACTGATTGGAATAGGAACAGGTGCGTGCACTGCTTGGAATAGGAACAGGTGTGTGTAGTGATTGGAATAGGAACAGGTGCGTGCACTGATTGGAATAGGAACAGGTGCGTGCACTGATTGGAATAGGAACAGGTGTGTGTGCTGATTGGAATGAGAACAGGTGTGTGTGCTGATTGGAATAGGAACAGGTGTGTGTGGTGATTGGAATAGGAACAGGTGTGTATATTGATTGGAATAGGATCAGGTGTGTGTACTGATTGGAATAGGAACATGTGTGTGCACTGATTGGAATAGGAACAGGTGCGTGCACTGATTGGAATAGGAACAGGTGTGTGTGCTGATTGGAATAAGAACAGGTGTGTGTGCTGATTGGAATAGGAACAGGTGTGTGTGGTGATTGGAATAGGAACAGGTGTGTGTGGTGATTGGAATAGGGACAGGTGTGTGCACTGATTGGAATAGGAACAGGTGTGTGTATTGATTGGAATAGGATCAGGTGCGTGCACTGATTGGAATAGGAACAGGTGTGTGTGCTGATTGGAATAAGAACAGGTGTGTGTGCTGATTGGAATAGGAACAGGTGTGTGTGGTGATTGCAGTAGGAACAGGTGTGCATATTGATTGGAATAGGATCAGGTGTGTGTACTGATTGGAATAGGAACAGGTGTGTGCACTAATTGGAATAGGAAAAGGTGTGCACACTGATTGGAATAAGAACAGGTGTGTGTAGTGATTGGAATAGGAGCATGTGTGTGTACTGATTGGAATAGGAACAGGTGCGTGCACTGATTGGAATAGGAACAGGTGTGTGTGCTGATTGGAATAAGAACAGGCGTGTGTGCTGATTGGAATAGGAACAGGTGTGTGCACAGAATGGAATAGGATCAGGTGTGTGCACTGATTGGAATAGGATCAGGTGTGTGTACTGATTGGAATAGGGACAGGTGTGTGCACTGATTGGAATAGGAACAGGTGTGTGCACTGATTGGAGTAGGAACAGGTGTGTGCACTGATTGGAATAGGAACAGGTGTGTGCACTGATTGGAGTAGTAACAGGTGTGTGTACTGATTGGAATAGGAACAGGTGTGTATATTGATTGGAATAGGATCAGGTGTGTGTACTGATTGGAATAGGAACAGGTGTGTGCACTGATTGGAATAGGAACAGGTGTGCGCACTGATTGGAATAAGAACAGGTGTGTGTAGTGATTGGAATAGGAACATGAGTGTGTACTGATTGGAATAGGAACAGGTGCGTGCACTGATTGGAATAGGAACAGGTGTGTGTGCTGATTGGAATAAGAACAGGTGTGTGTGGTGATTGGAATAGGAACAGGTGTGTGTACTGATTGGAATAGGAACAGGTGTGTGCACTGATTGGAATAGGAACAGGTGTGTGCACTGATTGGAATAGGAACAGGTGTGTGTACTGATTGGAATAGGAACAGGTGTGTGCACTGATTGGAATAGGAATAGGTGTGCGCACTGATTGGAATAGGAACAGGTGTGTGTACTGATTGGAATAGGAACAGGTGTGTGCACTGATTGGAATGAGAACAGGTGTGTGTGCTGATTGGAATAGGAACAGGTGCGTCTACTGTTGGGAATAGGAACAGATGGTGTGTATTGATTTAAATAGGAACAGGTGTGTGCACTGATTGGGAGAGGAACAGGAACAGATATGTGTGTTGATTGGAATAGGAACAGGTGTGTATACTGATTGGAATAGGAACAGGTGCATGCACTGATTGGAATAGGAACAGGTGTGTGTGCTGATTGGAATAAGAACAGGTGTGTGTGCTGATTGGAATAGGAACAGATGTGTGGGCTGATTGGAATAGGGTCAGGTGCGTGCACTGATTGGAAGAGGAACAGATGTGTGCGGTGATTGGAATAGGAACAGGTGTGTGCACTGATTGGAATTGGAATAGGTGTGTGCACTGATTGGAATAGGATCAGGTGTGTGTACTGATTGGAATAGGAACAGGTGCGTGTGGTGATTGGAATAGGAACAGGTGTGTGCACTGATTGGAAGAGGAACAGGTGCGTGTGGTGATTGGAATAGGAACAGGTGTGTGCACTGATTGGAATAGGAACAGGTGTGTGCACTGATTGGAAAAGGATCAGGTGTGTGTACTGATTGGAATAGGAACAGGTGTGTATATTGATTGGAATAGGATCAGGTGTGTGTACTGATTGGAATAGGAACAGGTGTGTGCACTGATTGGAATAGGAACAGGTGTGCGCACTGATTGGAATAAGAACAGGTGTGTGTAGTGATTGGAATAGGAACATGAGTGTGTACTGATTGGAATAGGAACAGGTGCGTGCACTGATTGGAATAGGAACAGGTGTGTGTGCTGATTGGAATAGGAACAGGTGTGTGTACTGATTGGAATAGGAACAGGTGTGTGCACTGATTGGAATAGGAACAGGTGTGTGCACTGATTGGAATAGGAACAGGTGTGTGTACTGATTGGAATAGGAACAGGTGTGTGCACTGATTGGAATAGGAACAGGTGTGCGCACTGATTGGAATGAGAACAGGTGTGTGTGCTGATTGGAATAGGAACAGGTGCGTGTACTGTTGGGAATAGGAACAGATGGTGTGTATTGATTGAAATAGGAACAGGTGTCTGCACTGATTGGGAGAGGAACAGGAACAGATATGTGTGTTGATTGGAATAGGAACAGGTGTGTATACTGATTGGAATAGGAACAGGTGCATGCACTGATTGGAATAGGAACAGGTGTGTGTGCTGATTGGAATAAGAACAGGTGTGTGTGTGATTGGAATAGGAACAGATGTGTGGGCTGATTGGAATAGGGTCAGGTGCGTGCACTGATTGGAAGAGGAACAGATGTGTGCGGTGATTGGAATAGGAACAGGTGTGTGCACTGATTGGAATTGGAATAGGTGTGTGCACTGATTGGAATAGGATCAGGTGTGTGTACTGATTGGAATAGGAACAGGTGCGTGTGGTGATTGGAATAGGAACAGGTGTGTGCACTGATTGGAAGAGGAACAGGTGCGTGTGGTGATTGGAATAGGAACAGGTGTGTGCACTGATTGGAATAGGAACAGGTGTGTTCACTGATTGGAAAAGGATCAGGTGTGTGTACTGATTGGAATAGGAACAGGTGCGTGCACTGATTGGAATAGGAACAGCTGTGTGTGCTGATTGGAATAAGAACAGGTGTGTGTGCTGATTGGAATAGGAACAGGTGTGTGCACTGATTGGAATAGGAACAGGTGTGTGCACTGATTGGAATAGGATCAGGTGTGTGTACTGATTGGAATAGGGACAGGTGTGTGCACTGATTGGAATAGGAACAGGTGTGTGCACTGATTGGAGTAGGAACAGGTGTGTGCACTGATTGGAATAGGAACAGGTGTGTGCACTGATTGGAGTAGGAACAGGTGTGTGTACTGATTGGAATAGGAACAGGTGTGTATATTGCTTGGAATAGGATCAGGTGTGTGTACTGATTGGAATAGGAACAGGTGTGTGCACTGATTGGAATAGGAACAGGTGTGCGCACTGATTGGAATAAGAACAGGTGTGTGTAGTGATTGGAATAGGAACATGAGTGTGTACTGATTGGAATAGGAACAGGTGCGTGCACTGATTGGAATAGCAACAGGTGTGTGTGCTGATTGGAATAAGAACAGGTGTGTGTGGTGATTGGAATAGGAACAGGTGTGTGTACTGATTGGAATAGGAACAGGTGTGTGCACTGATTGGAATAGGAACAGGTGTGTGCACTGATTGGAATAGGAACAGGTGTGTGTACTGATTGGAATAGGAACAGGTGTGTGCACTGATTGGAATAGGAATAGGTTTGCGCACTGATTGGAATAGGAACAGGTGAGTGTACTGATTGGAATAGGAACAGGTGTGTGCACTGATTGGATTAGGAACAGGTGTGCGCACTGATTGGAATGAGAACAGGTGTGTGTGCTGATTGGAATAGGAACAGGTGCGTGTACTGTTGGGAATAGGAACAGATGGTGTGTATTGATTGAAATAGGAACAGGTGTGTGCACTGATTGGAATAGGAACAGGTGTGTGCACTGATTGGAATAGGAACAGGTGTGTGTACTGATTGGAATAGGAACAGGTGTGTGCACTGATTGGAATAGGAACAGGTGCATGCACTGATTGGAATAGGAACAGGTGTGTGTGCTGATTGGAATAGGAACAGATGAGTGGGCTGATTGGAATAGGGTCAGGTGCGTGCACTGTTTGGAAGAGGAACAGATGTGTGCGGTGATTGGAATAGGAACAGGTGTGTGTACTGATTGGAATAGGAACAGGTGTGTGCACTGATTGGAATAGGAACAGGTGTGTGTGCTGATTGGAATAAGAACAGGTGTGTGTTTTGATTGGAATAGGAACAGGTGTGTGTACTGATTGGAATAGGAACAGGTGTGTGCACTGATTGGAATAGGAACAGGTGTGTGCACTGATTGGAATAGGAACAGGTGTGTGTACTGATTGGAATAGGAACAGGTGTGTGCACTGATTGGAATAGGAACAGGTGTGCGCACTGATTGGAATAGGAACATGTGTGTGCACTGATTGGGAGAGGAACAGGTGTGTGCACTGATTGGAATAGGAACAGGTGTGTGCACTGATTTGAATGAGAACAGGTGTGTGTGCTGATTGGAATAGGAACAGGTGCGTGTACTGTTGGGAATAGGAACAGATGGTGTGTATTGATTGAAATAGGAACAGATGTGCGCACTGATTGGGAGAGGAACAGGAACAGATATGTGTGTTGATTGGAATAGGAACAGGTGTGTATACTGATTGGAATAGGAACAGGTGCATGCACTGATTGGAATAGGAACAGGTGTGTGTGCTGATTGGAATAAGAACAGGTGTGTGTGCTGATTGGAATAGGAACAGATGTGTGTGCTGATTGGAATAGGGTCAGGTGCGTGCACTGATTGGAAGAGGAACAGATGTGTGCGGTGATTGGAATAGGAACAGGTGTGTGCACTGATTGGAATAGGAACAGGTGTGTGCACTGATTGGAATAGGATCAGGTGCATGCACTGATTGAAATAGGAACAGGTGTGTGTGCTGATTGGAATAAGAACAGGTGTGTGTGCTGATTGGAATAGGAACAGGTGTGCATATTGATTGGAATAGGATCAGGTGTGTGTACTGATTGGAATAGGAACAGGTGTGTGCACTAATTGGAATAGGAACAGGTGTTTATATTGATTGGAATAGGATCAGGTGTGTGTACTGATTGGAATAGGAACAGGTGTGCGCACTGATTGGAATAGGAACAGGTGTGCACACTGATTGGAATAAGAACAGGTGTGTGTAGTGATTGGAATAGGAGCATGTGTGTGTACTGATTGGAATAGGAACAGGTGCGTGCACTGATTGGAATAGGAACAGGTTTGTGTGCTGATTGGAATAAGAACAGGCGTGTGTGCTGATTGGAATAGGAACAGGTGTGTGCACAGATTGGAATAGGATCAGGTGTGTGCACTGATTGGAATAGGATCAGGTGTGTGTACCGATTGGAATAGGGACAGGTGTGTGCACTGATTGGAATAGGAACAGGTGTGTGCACTGATTGGAGTAGGAACAGGTGTGTGCACTGATTGGAATAGGAACAGGTGTGTGCACTGATTGGAGTAGGAACAGGTGTGTGTACTGATTGGAATAGGAACAGGTGTGTATATTGATTGGAATAGGATCAGGTGTGTGTACTGATTGGAATAGGAACAGGTGTGTGCACTGATTATAATAGGAACAGGTGTGCGCACTGATTGGAATAAGAACAGGTGTGTGTAGTGATTGGAATAGGAACATGAGTGTGTACTGATTGGAATAGGAAAAGGTGCGTGCACTGATTGGAATAGGAACAGGTGTGTGTGCTGATTGGAATAAGAACAGGTGTGTGTGGTGATTGGAATAGGAACAGGTGTGTGTACTGATTGGAATAGGAACAGGTGTGTGCACTGATTGGAATAGGAACAGGTGTGTGCACTGATTGGAATAGAAACAGGTGTGTGTACTGATTGGAATAGGAACAGGTGTGTGCACTGATTGGAATAGGAATAGGTGTGTGCACTGTTTGGAATAGGAACAGGTGTGTGTACTGATTGGAATAGGAACAGGTGTGTGCACTGATTGGAATAGGAACAGGTGTGCGCACTGATTGGAATGAGAACAGGTGTGTGTGCTGATTGGAATAGGAACAGGTGCGTGTACTGTTGGGAATAGGAACAGATGGTGTGTATTGATTGAAATAGGAACAGGTGTGTGCACTGATTGGGAGAGGAACAGGAACAGATATGTGTGTTGATTGGAATAGGAACAGGTGTGTATACTGATTGGAATAGGAACAGGTGCATGCACTGATTGGAATAGGAACAGGTGTGTGTGCTGATTGGAATAAGAACAGGTGTGTGTGCTGATTGGAATAGGAACAGATGTGTGGGCTGATTGGAATAGGGTCAGGTGCGTGCACTGATTGGAAGAGGAACAGATGTGTGCGGTGATTGGAATAGGAACAGGTGTGTGCACTGATTGGAATTGGAAAAGGTGTGTGCACTGATTGGAATAGGATCAGGTGTGTGTACTGATTGGAATAGGAACAGGTGCGTGTGGTGATTGGAATAGGAACAGGTGTGTGCACTGATTGGAAGAGGAACAGGTGCGTGTGGTGATTGGAATAGGAAGAGGTGTGTGCACTGATTGGAATAGGAACAGGTGTGTGCACTGATTGGAAGAGGATCAGGTGTGTGTACTGATTGGAATAGGAACAGGTGCGTGCACTGATTGGAATAGGAACAGCTGTGTGTGCTGATTGGAATAAGAACAGGTGTGTGTGCTGATTGGAATAGGAACAGGTGTGTACACTGATTGGAATAGGAACAGGTGTGTGCACTGATTGGAATAGGATCAGGTGTGTGTACTGATTGGAATAGGGACAGGTGTGTGCACTGATTGGAATAGGAACAGGTGTGTGCACTGATTGGAGTAGGAACAGGTGTGTGCACTGATTGGAATAGGAACAGGTGTGTGCACTGATTGGAGTAGGAGCAGGTGTATGTACTGATTGGAATAGGAACAGGTGTGTATATTGATTGGAATAGGATCAGGTGTGTGTACTGATTGGAATAGGAACAGGTGTGTGCACTGATTGGAATAGGAACAGGTGTGCGCACTGATTGGAATAAGAACAGGTGTGTGTAGTGATTGGAATAGGAACATGAGTGTGTACTGATTGGAATAGGAACAGGTGTGTGCACTGATTGGAATAGGAACAGGTGTGTGTGCTGATTGGAATAAGAACAGGTGTGTGTGGTGATTGGAATAGGAACAGGTGTGTGGACTGATTGGAATAGGAACAGGTGTGTGCACAGATTGGAATAGGAACAGGTGTGTGCACAGATTGGAATAGGAACAGGTGTGTGCACTGATTGGAATAGGAACAGGTGTGTGTACTGATAGGAATAGGAACTGGTGTGTGCACTGATTGGAATAGGAATAGATGTGCGCACTGATTGGAATAGGAACAGGTGTGTGTACTGATTGGAATAGGAACAGGTGTGTGCACTGATTGGAATAGGAACAGGTGTGCGCACTGATTGGAATGAGAACAGGTGTGTGTGCTGATTGGAATAGGAACAGGTGCATGTACTGTTGGGAATAGGAACAGATGGTGTGTATTGATTGAAATAGGAACAGGTGTGTGCACTCATTGAGAGAGGAACAGGAACAGATATGTGTGTTGATTGGAATAGGAACAGGTGTGTATACTGATTGGAATAGGAACAGGTGCATGCACTGATTGGAATAGGAACAGGTGTGTGTGCTGATTGGAATAAGAACAGGTGTGTGTGCTGATTGGAATAGGAACAGATGTGTGGGCTGATTGGAATAGGGTCAGGTGCGTGCACTGATTGGAAGAGGAACAGATGTGTGCGGTGATTGGAATAGGAACAGGTGTGTGTACTGATTGGAATAGGAACAGGTGTGTGCACTGATTGGAATAGGAACAGGTGTGTGTGCTGATTGGAATAAGAACAGGTGTGTGTTTTGATTGGAATAGGGACAGGTGTGTGTACTGATTGGAATAGGAACAGGTGTGTGCACTGATTGGAATAGGAACAGGTGTGTGCACTGATTGGAATAGGAACAGGTGTGTGTACTGATTGGAATAGGAACAGGTGTGTGCACTGATTGGAATAGGAAAAGGTGTGCGCACTGATTGGAATAGGAACAGGTGTGTGTACTGATTGGAATAGGAACAGGTGTGTGCACTGATTGGAATAGGAACAGGTGTGCGCACTGATTTGAATGAGAACAGGTGTGTGTGCTGATTGGAATAGGAACAGGTGCGTGTACTGTTGGGAATAGGAACAGATGGTGTGTATCGATTGAAATAGGAACAGATGTGTGCACTGATTGGGAGAGGAACAGGAACAGATATGTGTGTTGATTGGAATAGGAACAGGTGTGTGTGCTGATTGGAATAAGAACAGGTGTGTGTGCTGATTGGAATAGGAACAGATGTGTGTGCTGATTGGATTAGGGTCAGGTGCGTGCACTGATTGGAAGAGGAACAGAT
Organism: Scyliorhinus torazame; assembly: GCF_047496885.1. Taxonomy (NCBI): domain Eukaryota; kingdom Metazoa; phylum Chordata; class Chondrichthyes; order Carcharhiniformes; family Scyliorhinidae; genus Scyliorhinus; species Scyliorhinus torazame. The sequence goes on along the minus strand of NC_092720.1, from coordinate 124,679,133 downwards.
GTGTGCGGTGATTGGAATAGGAACAGGTGTGTGCACTGATTGGAATAGGAACAGGTGTGTGCACTGATTGGAATAGGATCAGGTGTGTGTACTGATTGGAATAGGAACAGGTGTGTGTACCGATTGGAATAGGAACAGGTGTGTGCACTGATTGGAAGAGGAACAGGTGCGTGTGGTGATTGGAATAGGAACAGGTGTGTGCACTGATTGGAATAGGAACAGGTGTGTGCACTGATTGGAATAGGATCAGGTGTGTGTACTGATTGGAATAGGGACAGGTGTGTGCACTGATTGGAATAGGAACAGGTGTGTGTATTGATTGCAATAGGATCAGGTGTGTGTACTGATTGGAATAGGAACAGGTGTGTGTGCTGATTGGAATAGGAACAGGTGTGTGTGGTGATTGGAATAGGAACAGGTGTGTATATTGATTGGAATAGGATCAGGTGTGTGTACTGATTGGAATAGGAACAGGTGTGTGCACTGATTGGCATAGGAACAGGTGTGTGTACTGATTGGAATAGGAACAGGTGTGTGCACTGATTGGAATAAGAACAGGTGTGTGTGGTGATTGGAATAGGAACATGCGTGTGTACTGATTGGAATAGGAACAGGTGCGTGCACTGTTTGGAATAGGAACAGGTGTGTGTGCTGATTGGAATGAGAACAGGTGTGTGTGCTGATTGGAATAGGAACAGGTGTGTGCACTGATTGGAATAGGAACAGGTGTGCGCACTGATTGGAATAGGAACAGGTGTGTGTACTGATTGGAATAGGAACAGGTGTGTGCACTGATTGGAATAGAAACAGGTGTGTGTACTGATTGGAATAGGAACAGGTGTGTGCACTGATTGGAATAGGAACAGGTGTGCGCACTGATTGGAATGAGAACAGGTGTGTGTGCTGATTGGAATAGGAACAGGTGCGTGTACTGTTGGGAATAGGAACAGATGGTGTGTATTGATTGAAATAGGAACAGGTGTGTGCACTCATTGAGAGAGGAACAGGAACAGATATGTGTGTTGATTGGAATAGGAACAGGTGTGTATACTGATTGGAATAGGAACAGGTGCATGCACTGATTGGAATAGGAACAGGTGTGTGTGCTGATTGGAATAAGAACAGGTGTGTGTGCTGATTGGAATAGGAACAGATGTGTGGGCTGATTGGAATAGGGTCAGGTGCGTGCACTGATTGGAAGAGGAACAGATGTGTGCGGTGATTGGAATAGGAACAGGTGTGTGTACTGATTGGAATAGGAACAGGTGTGTGCACTGATTGGAATAGGAACAGGTGTGTGTGCTGATTGGAATAAGAACAGGTGTGTGTTTTGATTGGAATAGGAACAGGTGTGTGTACTGATTGGAATAGGAACAGGTGTGTGCACTGATTGGAATAGGAACAGGTGTGTGCACTGATTGGAATAGGAACAGGTGTGTGCACTGATTGGAATAGGAAAAGGTGTGCGCACTGATTGGAATAGGAACAGGTGTGTGTACTGATTGGAATAGGAACAGGTGTGTGCACTGATTGGAATAGGAACAGGTGTGCGCACTGATTTGAATGAGAACAGGTGTGTGTGCTGATTGGAATAGGAACAGGTGCGTGTACTGTTGGGAATAGGAACAGATGGTGTGTATCGATTGAAATAGGAACAGATGTGTGCACTGATTGGGAGAGGAACAGGAACAGATATGTGTGTTGATTGGAATAGGAACAGGTGTGTGTGCTGATTGGAATAAGAACAGGTGTGTGTGCTGATTGGAATAGGAACAGATGTGTGTGCTGATTGGAATAGGGTCAGGTGCGTGCACTGATTGGAAGAGGAACAGATGTGTGCGGTGATTGGAATAGGAACAGGTGTGTGCACTGATTGGAATAGGAACAGGTGTGTGCACTGATTGGAATAGGATCAGGTGTGTGTACTGATTGGAATAGGAACAGGTGTGTGTACCGATTGGAATAGGAACAGGTGTGTGCACTGATTGCAAGAGGAACAGGTGCGTGTGGTGATTGGAATAGGAACAGGTGTGTGCACTGATTGGAATAGGAACAGGTGTGTGCACTGATTGGAATAGGATCAGGTGTGTGTACTGATTGGAATAGGGACAGGTGTGTGCACTGATTGGAATAGGAACAGGTGTGTGTATTGATTGCAATAGGATCAGGTGTGTGTACTGATTGGAATAGGAACAGGTGTGTGTGCTGATTGGAATAGGAACAGGTGTGTGTGGTGATTGGAATAGGAACAGGTGTGTATATTGATTGGAATAGGATCAGGTGTGTGTACTGATTGGAATAGGTACAGGTGTGTGCACTGATTGGCATAGGAACAGGTGTGTGTACTGATTGGAATAGGAACAGGTGTGTGCACTGATTGGAATAAGAACAGGTGTGTGTGGTGATTGGAATAGGAACATGCGTGTGTACTGATTGGAATAGGAACAGGTGCGTGCACTGTTTGGAATAGGAACAGGTGTGTGTGCTGATTGGAATGAGAACAGGTGTGTGTGCTGATTGGAATAGGAACAGGTGTGTGCACTGATTGGAATAGGAACAGGTGTGCGCACTGATTGGAATAGGAACAGGTGTGTGTACTGATTGGAATAGGAACAGGTGTGTGCACTAATTGGAATAGGAATAGGTGTGCGGACTGATTGGAATGAGAACAGGTGTGTGTGCTGATTGGAATAGGAACAGGTGCGTGTACTGTTGGGAATAGGAACAGATGGTGTGTATTGATTGATATAGGAACAGGTGTGTGCACTGATTGGGAGAGCAACAGGAACAGATATGTGTGTTGATTGGAATAGGAACAGGTGTGTATACTGATTGGAATATGTACAGGTGCATGCACTGATTGGAATAGGAACAGGTGTGTGTGCTGATTGGAATAAGAACAGGTGTGTGTGCTGATTGGAATAGGAACAGATGTGTGTGCTGATTGGAATAGGGTCAGGTGCGTGCACTGATTGGAAGAGGAACAGATGTGTGCGGTGATTGGAATAGGAACAGGTGTGTGCACTGATTGGAATAGGAACAGGTGTGTGCACTGATTGGAATAGGATCAGGTGTGTGTACTGATTGGAATAGGGACAGGTGTGTGCACTGATTGGAATAGGAACAGGTGTGTGCACTGATTGGAGTAGGAACAGGTGTGTGCACTGATTGGAATAGGAACAGGTGTGTGCACTGATTGGAGTAGGAACAGGTGTGTGTACTGATTGGAATAGGAACAGGTGTGTATGTTGATTGGAATAGGATCAGGTGTGTGTACTGATTGGAATAGGAACAGGTGTGTGTGCTGATTGGAATAGGAACAGGTGTGTGTGGTGATTGGAATAGGAACTGGTGTGTATATTGATTGGAATAGGATCAGGTGTGTGTACTGATTGGAATAGGAACAGGTGTGTGCACTGATTGGAATAGGAACAGGTGTGTGTACTGATTGGAATAGGAACAGGTGTGTGCACTGATTGGAATAGGAACAGGTGTGCGCACTGATTGGAATAAGAACAGGTGTGTGTGGTGATTGGAATAGGAACATGCGTGTGTACTGATTTAAATAGGAACAGGTGCGTGCACTGATTGGAATAGGAACAGGTGTGTGTGCTGATTGGAATGAGAACAGGTGTGTGTGCTGATTGGAATAGGAACAGGTGTGTGTGGTGATTGGAATAGGAACAGGTGTGTATATTGTTTGGAATAGGATCAGGTGTGTGTACTGATTGGAATAGGAACATGTGTGTGTACTGATTGGAATAGGAACAGGTGCGTGCACTGATTGGAATAGGAACAGGTGTGTGTGTGCTGATTGGAATAGGGACAGGTGTGTGCACTGATTGGAATAGGAACAGGTGTGTGTATTGATTGGAATAGGATCAGGTGCGTGCACTGATTGGAATAGGAACAGGTGTGTGTGCTGATTGGAATAAGAACAGGTGTGTGTGGTGATTGGAATCGGAACAGGTGTGTATATTGATTGGAATAGGATCAGGTGTGTGTACTGATTGGAATAGGAACAGGTGTGTGCACTGATTGGAATTGGAACAGATGTGCACACTGATTGGAATAAGAACAGGTGTGTGTAGTGATTGGAATAGGAGCATGTGTGTGTACTGATTGGAATAGGAACAGGTGTGTATGTTGATTGGAATAGGATCAGGTGTGTGTACTGATTGGAATAGGAACAGGTGTGTGTGCTGATTGGAATAGGAACAGGTGTGTGTGGTGATTGGAATAGGAACTGGTGTGTATATTGATTGGAATAGGATCAGGTGTGTGTACTGATTGGAATAGGAACAGGTGTGTGCACTGATTGGAATAGGAACAGGTGTGTGTACTGATAGGAATACGAACAGGTGTGTGCACTGATTGGAATAGGAATAGGTGTGCGCACTGATTGGAATAAGAACAGGTGTGTGTGGTGATTGGAATAGGAACATGCGTGTGTACTGATTTAAATAGGAACAGGTGCGTGCACTGATTGGAATAGGAACAGGTGTGTGTGCTGATTGGAATGAGAACAGGTGTGTGTGGTGATTGGAATAGGAACAGGTGTGTATATTGTTTGGAATAGGATCAGGTGTGTGTACTGATTGGAATAGGAACATGTGTGTGTACTGATTGGAATAGGAACAGGTGCGTGCACTGATTGGAATAGGAACAGGTGTGTGTGCTGATTGGAATAAGAACAAGTGTGTGTGCTGATTGGAATAGGAACAGGTGTGTGAAGTGATTGGAATAGGAACAGGTGTGTGTGGTGATTGGAATAGGGACAGGTGTGTGCACTGATTGGAATAGGAACAGGTGTGTGTATTGATTGGAATAGGATCAGGTGCGTGCACTGATTGGAATAGGAACAGGTGTGTGCACTGATTGGAATAGGAAAAGGTGTGTGCACTGATTGGAATAGGATCAGGTGTGTGTACTGATTGGAATAGGAACAGGTGAGTGTGCTGATTGGAATAACAACAGGTGTGTGTGCTGATTGGAATAGGAACAGGTGTTTGTGGTGATTGGAATAGGAACAGGTGTGTATGGTGATTGGAATAGGGACAGGTGTGTGCACTGATTGGAATAGGAACAGGTGTGTGTATTGATTGGAATAGGATCAGGTGCGTGCACTGATTGGAATAGGAACAGGTGTGTGTGCTGATTGGAATAAGAACATGTGTATGCTGATTGGAATAGGAACAGGTGTGTGTGGTGATTGGAATAGGAACAGGTGTGTATATTGATTGGAATAGGATCAGGTGTGTGTACTGATTGGAATAGGAACAGGTGTGTGCACTAATTGGAATAGGAACAGGTGTGTATATTGATTGGAATAGGATCAGGTGTGTGTACTGATTGGAATAGGAACAGGTGTGTGCACTGATTGGAATTGGAACAGTTGTGCACACTGATTGGAATAAGAACAGGTGTGTGTAGTGATTGGAATAGGAGCATGTGTGTGTACTGATTGGAATAGGAACAGGTGCGTGAACTGATTGGAATAGGAACAGGTGTGTTTGCTGATTGGAATAAGAACAGGTGTGTGTGCTGATTGGAATAAGAACAGGTATGTGCATTGATTGCAAGAGGATCAGGTGTGTGTACTGATTGGAATAGGGACAGGTGTGTGCACTGATTGGAATAGGAACAGGTGTGTGCACTGATTGGAGTATGAAGAGGTGTGTGCACTGATTGGAATAGGAACAGGTGTGTGCACTGATTGGAGTAGGAACAGGTGTGTGTACTGATTGGAATAGGAATATGTGTGTATATTGATTGCAATAGGATCAGGTGTGTGTACTGATTGGAATAGGAACAGGTGTGTGTGCTGATTGGAATAGGAACAGGTGTGTATGGTGATTGGAATAGGATCAGGTGTGTGTACTGATTGGAATAGGAACAGGTGTGTGCACTGATTGGAATATGAACAGGTGTGTGTACTGATTGGAATAGGAACAGGTGTGTGCACTGATTGGAACAGGAACAGGTGTGCGCACTGATTGGAATAAGAACAGGTGTGTGTGGTGATTGGAATAGGAACAGGTGCGTGCACTGATTGGAATAGGAACAGGTGTGTGTGCTGATTGGAATGAGAACAGGTGTGTGTGCTGATTGGAATAGGAACAGGTGTGTGCACTGATTGGAATAGGAACAGGTGTGCGCACTGATTGGAATAGGAACAGGTGTGTGTATTGATTGGAATAGGAACAGGTGTGTGCACTGATTGGAATAGGAACAGGTGTACGGACTGATTGGAATGAGAACAGGTGTGTGAGCTGATTGGAATAGGAACAGGTGCGTGTACTGTTGGGAAGAGGAACAGATGGTGTGTATTGATTGATATAGGAACAGGTGTGTGCACTGATTGGGAGAGGAACAGGAACAGATGTGTGTTGATTGGAATAGGAACAGGTGTGTGTACTGTTTGGAATTGGAACAGGTGCATGCACTGATTGGAATAGCAACAGGTGTGTGTGCTGATTGGAATAAGAACAGGTGTGTATGCTGATTGGAATAGGAACAGATTTGTGTGCTGATTGGAATAGGGTCAGGTGCGTGCACTGATTGGAAGAGGAACAGATGTGTGCGGTGATTGGAATAGGAAAAGGTGTGTGCACTGATTGGAATAGGAACAGGTGTGTGTGCTGATTGGAATAAGAACAGGAGGTGTGTGTGCTGATTGGAATAGGAACAGGTGTGTGTGGTGATTGGAATAGGAACAGGTGTGTATATTGATTGGAATTGGATCAGGTGTGTGTACTGATTGGAGTAGGAACAGGTGTGTGCACTGATTGGAATAGGAACAGTTGTGCACACTGATTGGAATAAGAACAGGTGTGTGTAGTGATTGGAATAGGAGCATGTGTGTGTACTGATTGGAATAGGAACAGGTGCGTGCACTGATTGGAATAGGAACTGGTGTGTGTGCTGATTGGAATAGGAACAGGTGTGTGCACTGATTGGAATTGGATCAGGTGTGTGTACTGATTGGAATAGGGACAGGCGTGTGCACTGATTGGAATAGGAACAGGTGTGTGCAGTGATTGGAGTAGGAATAGGTGTGTGCACTGATTGGAATAGGAACAGGTGTGTGCACTGATTGGAGTAGGAACAGGTGTGTGTACTGATTGGAATAGGAACAGGTGTGTATATTGATTGGAATAGGATCAGGTGTGTGAACTGATTGGAATAGGAACAGGTGTGTGCACTGATTGGAATAGGAACAGGTGTGCGCACTGATTGGAATAAGAACAGGTGTGTGTAGTGATTGGAATAGGAACATGTGTGTGTACTGATTGGAATAGGAACAGGTGCGTGCACTGATTGGAATAGGAACAGGTGTGTGAGCTGATTGGAATAAGAACAGATGTGTGTGGTGATTGGAATAGGAACAGGTGTGTGTACTGATTGGAATAGGAACAGGTGTGTGCACTGATTGGAATAGGAACAGGTGTGTGCACTGATTGGAATAGGAACAGGTGTGTGTACTGATTGGAATAGGAACAGGTGTGTGCACTGATTGGAATAGGAACAGGTGTGCGCACTGATTGAAATAGGAACAGGTGTGTGTACTGATTGGAATAGGAACAGGTGTGTGCACTGATTGGAATAGGAACAGGTGTGCGCACTGATTGGAATGAGAACAGGTGTGTGTGCTGATTGGAATAGGAAAAGGTGTCTGTACTGATTGGAATAGGAACAGGTGTGTGCACTGATTGGAATAGGAACAGGTATGTGCACTGATTGGAGTAGGAACAGGTGTGTGTACTGATTGGAATAGGAACAGGTGTGTATATTGATTGGAATAGGATCAGGTGTGTGTGCTGATTGGAATGAGAACAGGTGTGGGTGCTGATTGGAATAGGAACAGGTGTGTGTGGTGATTGGAATAGGAACATGCGTGTGTACTGATTGCAATAGGAACATTTGTGTGCACTGATTGGAATAGGAACAGGTGTGTGTGCTGATTGGAATGAGAACAGGTGTGTGTGCTGATTGGATTAGGAAGAGGTGTGTGTGGTGGTTGGAATAGGAACAGGTGTGTATATTGATTGGAATAGGATCAGGTGTGTGTACTGATTGGAATAGGAACATGTGTGTGTACTGATTGGAATAGGAACAGGTGCGTGCACTGATTGGAATAGGAACAGGTGTGTGTGCTGATTGGAATAAGAACAGGTGTGTGTGCTGATTGGAATAGGAACAGGTGTGTGTGGTGATTGGAATAGGAACAGGTGTGTATGTTGATTGGAATAGGGACAGGTGTGTGCACTGATTGGAATAGGAACAGGTGTGTGTATTGATTGGAATAGGATCAGATGCGTGCACTGATTGGAATAGGAACAGGTGTGTGTGCTGATTGGAATAAGAACAGGTGTGTGTGCTGATTGAAATAGGAACAGTTGTGTGTGGTGATTGGAATAAGAACAGGTGTGTATATTGATTGGAATAGGATCAGGTGTGTGTACTGATTGGAATAGGAACAGGAGTGTGCACTAATTGGAATAGGAACAGGTGTGTATATTGATTGGAATAGGATCAGGTGTGTGTACTGATTGGAATAGGAACAGGTGTGTGCACCGATTGGAATAGGAACAGTTGTGCACACTGATTGGAATAAGAACAGGTGTGTGTAGTGATTGGAATAGGAGCATGTGTGTGTACTGATTGGAATAGGAACAGGTGCGTGCACTGATTGGAATAGGAACAGGTGTGTGTGCTGATTGGAATAAGAACAGGTGTGTGTGCTGATTGGAATAGGAACAGGTGTGTGCACTGATTGGAATAGGAACAGGTGTGTGCACTGATTGGAATAAGAACAGGTGTGTGTAGTGATTGGAATAGGAGCATGTGTGTGTACTGATTGGAATAGGAACAGCTGCGTGCACTGATTGGTATACGAACAGGTGTGTGTGCTGATTGGAATAAGAACAGGTGAGTGTGCTGATTGGAATAGGAACAGGTGTGTGCACGGATTGGAATAGGAACAGGTGTGTGCACTGATTGGAATAGGATCAGGTGTGTGCACTGATTGGAATAGGGACAGGTGTGTGCACTGATTGGAATAGGAACAGGTGTGTGCACTGATTGGAGTAGTAACAGGTGTGTGCACTGATTGGAATTGGAACAGGTGTGTGCACTGATTGGAGTGGGAACAGGTGTGTGTACTGATTGGAATAGGAACAGCTGTGTATATTGATTGGAATAGGATCAGGTGTGTGTACTGATTGGAATAGGAACAGGTGTGTGCACTGATTGGAATAGGAACAGGTGTGTGTAGGGATTAGAATAGGAACATGTGTGTGTACTGATTGGAATAGGAACAGGTGCGTGCACTGATTGGAATAGGAACAGGTGTGTGTGCTGATTGGAATAAGAACAGGTGTGTGTGGTGATTGGAATAGGAACAGGAGTGTGTACTGATTGGAATAGGAACAGGTGTGTGCACTGATTGGAATATGAGCAGGTGTGTGCACTGATTGGAATAGGAACAGGTGTGTGTACTGATTGGAATAGGAACAGGTGTGTGCACTGATTGGAATAGGAACAGGTGTGTGTGCTGATTGGAATAGGAACAGGTGTGTGCACTGATTGGAATGGGAACAGGTGTGCGCACTGATTGGAATAGGAACAGGTGTGTGTATTGATTGGAATAGGAACAGGTGTGTGCACTGATTGGAATAGGAACAGGTGTACGGACTGATTGGAATGAGAACAGGTGTGTGAGCTGATTGGAATAGGAACAGGTGCGTGTACTGTTGGGAAGAGGAACAGATGGTGTGTATTGATTGATATAGGAACAGGTGTGTGCACTGATTGGGAGAGGAACAGGAACAGATGTGTGTTGATTGGAATAGGAACAGTTGTGTGTGTACTGTTTGGAATTGGAACAGGTGCATGCACTGATTGGAATAGCAACAGGTGTGTGTGCTGATTAGAATAAGAACAGGTGTGTATGCTGATTGGAATAGGAACAGATTTGTGTGCTGATTGGAATAGGGTCAGGTGCGTGCACTGATTGGAAGAGGAACAGATGTGTGCGGTGATTGGAATAGGAACAGGTGTGTGCACTGATTGGAATAGGAACAGGTGTGTGTGCAGATTGGAATAAGAACAGGAGGTGTGTGTGCTGATTGGAATAGCAACAGGTGTGTGTGCTGATTAGAATAAGAACAGGTGTGTATGCTGATTGGAATAGGAACAGATTTGTGTGCTGATTGGAATAGGGTCAGGTGCGTGCACTGATTGGAAGAGGAACAGATGTGTGCGGTGATTGGAATAGGAACAGGTGTGTGCACTGATTGGAATAGGAACAGGTGTGTGTGCAGATTGGAATAAGAACAGGAGGTGTGTGTGCTGATTGGAATAGGAACAGGTGTGTGTGGTGATTGGAATAGGAACAGGTGTGTATATTGATTGGAATTGGATCAGGTGTGTGTACTGATTGGAGTAGGAACAGGTGTGTGCACTGATTGGAATAGGAACAGTTGTGCACACTGATTGGAATAAGAACAGGTGTGTGTGGTGATTGGAATAGGAGCATGTGTGTGTACTGATTGGAATAGGAACAGGTGCGTGCACTGATTGGAATAGGAACTGGTGTGTGTGCTGATTGGAATAAGAACAGGTGTGTGTGCTGATTGGAATAGGAACAGGTGTGTGCACTGATTGGAATAGGAACAGGTGTGTGCACTGATTGGAATTGGATCAGGTGTGTGTACTGATTGGAATAGGGACAGGCGTGTGCACTGATTGGAATAGGAACAGGTGTGTGCAGTGATTGGAGTAGGAATAGGTGTGTGCACTGATTGGAATAGGAACAGGTGTGTGCACTGATTGGAGTAGGAACAGGTGTGTGTACTGATTGGAATAGGAACAGGTGTGTATATTGATTGGAATAGGATCAGGTGTGTGAACTGATTGGAATAGGAACAGGTGTGTGCACTGATTGGAATAGGAACAGGTGTGCGCACTGATTGGAATAAGAACAGGTGTGTGTAGTGATTGGAATAGGAACATGTGTGTGTACTGATTGGAATAGGAACAGGTGCGTGCACTGATTGGAATAGGAACAGGTGTGTGAGCTGATTGGAATAAGAACAGATGTGTGTGGTGATTGGAATAGGAACAGGTGTGTGTACTGATTGGAATAGGAACAGGTGTGTGCACTGATTGGAATAGGAACAGGTGTGTGCACTGATTGGAATAGGAACAGGTGTGTGTACTGATTGGAATAGGAACAGGTGTGTGCACTGATTGGAATAGGAACAGGTGTGCGCACTGATTGAAATAGGAACAGGTGTGTGTACTGATTGGAATAGGAACAGGTGTGTGCACTGATTGGAATAGGAACAGGTGTGCGCACTGATTGGAATGAGAACAGGTGTGTGTGCTGATTGGAATAGGAAAAGGTGTCTGTACTGATTGGAATAGGAACAGGTGTGTGCACTGATTGGAATAGGAACAGGTATGTGCACTGATTGGAGTAGGAACAGGTGTGTGTACTGATTGGAATAGGAACAGGTGTGTATATTGATTGGAATAGGATCAGGTGTGTGTGCTGATTGGAATGAGAACAGGTGTGGGTGCTGATTGGAATAGGAACAGGTGTGTGTGGTGATTGGAATAGGAACATGCGTGTGTACTGATTGGAATAGGAACATTTGTGTGCACTGATTGGAATAGGAACAGGTGTGTGTGCTGATTGGAATGAGAACAGGTGTGTGTGCTGATTGGATTAGGAAGAGGTGTGTGTGGTGATTGCAAGAGGAACAGGTGTGTATATTGATTGGAATAGGATCAGGTGTGTGTACTGATTGGAATAGGAACATGTGTGTGTACTGATTGGAATAGGAACAGGTGCGTGCACTGATTGGAATAGGAACAGGTGTGTGTGCTGATTGGAATAAGAACAGGTGTGTGTGCTGATTGGAATAGGAACAGGTGTGTGTGGTGATTGGAATAGGAACAGGTGTGTATGGTGATTGGAATAGGGACAGGTGTGTGCACTGATTGGAATAGGAACAGGTGTGTGTATTGATTGGAATAGGATCAGGTGCGTGCACTGATTGGAATAGGAACAGGTGTGTGTGCTGATTGGAATAAGAACAGGTGTGTGTGCTGATTGAAATAGGAACAGTTGTGTGTGGTGATTGGAATAAGAACAGGTGTGTATATTGATTGGAATAGGATCAGGTGTGTGTACTGATTGGAATAGGAACAGGAGTGTGCACTAATTGGAATAGGAACAGGAGTGTATATTGATTGGAATAGGATCAGGTGTGTGTACTGATTGGAATAGGAACAGGTGTGTGCACCGATTGGAATAGGAACAGTTGTGCACACTGATTGGAATAAGAACAGGTGTGTGTAGTGATTGGAATAGGAGCATGTGTGTGTACTGATTGGAATAGGAACAGGTGCGTGCACTGATTGGAATAGGAACAGGTGTGTGTGCTGATTGGAATAAGAACAGGTGTGTGTGCTGATTGGAATAGGAACAGGTGTGTGCACTGATTGGAATAGGAACAGGTGTGTGCACTGATTGGAATAAGAACAGGTGTGTGTAGTGATTGGAATAGGAGCATGTGTGTGTACTGATTGGAATAGGAACAGGTGCGTGCACTGATTGGAATAGGAACAGGTGTGTGTGCTGATTGGAATAGGAACAGGTGTGTGCACGGATTGGAATAGGAACAGGTGTGTGCACTGATTGGAATAGGATCAGGTGTGTGTACTGATTGGAATAGGGACAGGTGTGTGCACTGATTGGAATAGGAACAGGTGTGTGCACTGATTGGAGTAGTAACAGGTGTGTGCACTGATTGGAATAGGAACAGGTGTGTGCAGTGATTGGAGTGGGAACAGGTGTGTGAACTGATTGGAATAGGAACAGCTGTGTATATTGATTGGAATAGGATCAGGTGTGTGTACTGATTGGAATAGGAACAGGTGTGTGCACTGATTGGAATAGGAACAGGTGTGTGTAGGGATTAGAATAGGAACATGTGTGTGTACTGATTGGAATAGGAACAGGTGCGTGCACTGATTGGAATAGGAACAGGTGTGTGTGCTGATTGGAATAAGAACAGGTGTGTGTGGTGACTGGAATAGGAACAGGTGTGTGTACTGATTGGAATAGGAACAGGTGTGTGCACTGATTGGAATATGAGCAGGTGTGTGCACTGATTGGAATAGGAACAGGTGTGTGTACTGATTGGAATAGGAACAGGTGTGTGCACTGATTGGAATAGGAACAGGTGTGCGCACTGATTGGAATAGGAACAAGTGTGTGTACTGATTGGAATAGGAACAGGTGTGTGCACTGATTGGAATAGGAACAGGTGTGTGTACCGATTGGAATAGGAACAGGTGTGTGCACTGATTGGAAGAGGAACAGGTGTGTGTGGTGATTGGAATAGGAACAGGTGTGTATATTGATTGGAATAGGATCAGGTGTGTGTACTGATCGGAATAGGACCAGGTGTGTGCACTGATTGGAATAGGAACAGGTGTGTGTATTGATTGGAATTTGGAACAGGTGTTTGCACTGATTGGAATAGGAACAGGTGTGCGCACTGATTGGAATAAGAACAGGTGTGTGTGGTGATTGGAATAGGAACATGTGTGTGTACTGATTGTAATAGGAACAGGTGCGTGCACTGATTGGAATAGGAACAGGTGTGTTTGCTGATTGGAATGAGAACAGGTGTGTGTGCTGATTGGAATACGAACAGGTGTGTGTGGTGATTGGAATAGGAACAGGTGTGTATATTGATTGGAATAGGATCAGGTGTGTGTACTGATTGGAATAGGAACAGGTGTGTGCACTGATTGGAATAG